>NC_092295.1:4777735-4800235 GCF_036320965.1 Panulirus ornatus
TGCAAAGATGTTAAAAGCTAAAAATCATTTCATACGAATGAAATATGAAGGTATGCTAAAATTCTAATTAATATTACAATTAAGTAAAATAAGTCAGAATTGCTTTGGAACCTTAAGATTTTTACCAGGAGTATCTTGATGAAATGCTTGTATTCAATTAATGTCTATTCTACTATTTTCTAGATATTAGTTGAAAATTTCCCACATGAAAATTAAAGTTATGTACATGCCAAAACGCTAAACTAAAGAACAAAGAATTCTTTTATTTTCTTTACATTGATCTGTAAATCATCTTACCTTTTACAACTTTCGGAACATTAGAAAAATTTTAGAATTTCATCACGTATTAATGTTTTATGCAGAATATATGCCGAAAGAAAAAAGTAAAAAATCTTTGAAAGTTTATGCATCCAACTCACGCCAATGAATTTGAGATAATTCTGTGAAATGTCTTAAAAGTATTGCGAAAGCTAATGTGAACTCCGAAAATCTGTGGATTTTTCATTATGCCCATAACCGAAAAGTGAGTGATTCTGAAGTGATGACTACATAGAACAAAAATTCATTGTGAAACATTGATTATACCCTTCATTTAGAGCTCTTTCTTTTTTTCTTTTGTTTCTATTATCTTTCATGGTTTTTGATTCATTTGTTAAGAACCGATGAAAAGTATGTGTTTAAGGATAGAAATACCCGAAACGCAGATAATCAATTGAGAAATGAAAACGTTTATTAAATGAAGTGTCACAAACCACAGGAAAAGAACACCCTTTGAATATATAACAACTACTGATCTATCAGATGATATAAAGGCCTCCTCACTATAAAGAAAGAGAATAATAAAAGGGAACGATTGGTTAGAATGTTAGAGGACAAAAGACATAACAGCAACATGACTCTGAGGAAAAAGCAAAATTAAGATAGTCTATTGAATTCTTCTTTAATTCTTAACTTTACAAATCTAAGTAAACCTTTCCCTCTCGTTCGTACAAACAGATACGATTATCTAAAATGAGTATTGGTCTGCTGTACGTCATTTGGACTGCAGAAACATTAGCTGGTTCACTGTAAGAAAACTGCAATGTTGCAAGGGTTGAAGAAGGTTGCAAGGTCTTTGGTTGATGGATCTTACATGCTATACGTCTGCTGGAGCAACGGAATGATTATGGAGAAATTGAGATGTCTTTGTGAAAAACAAAGTCATATGTATTATATTGGGTGTGTAAATTCCAGCATCTTATAGAGTAAAGGCATCTATATTGCATCTATAAATCTATAGATAAAAGTATACAATATCATGCCTTGAAAAAGAAAATCATTACAACTAGTTTTCTGTAATTCAGATGAAGAATTAATCACAGCACATCCTTCGCCCCTGTGCTGATGTAAATCAAGACAAATTGCTCTCTCATTCTGTCCTCAAAGGATACAGAGATGTGAGTCTTGTGGTAAGCAAATAGAGGAAAGAAAAAACACAAACACATCGAGATTTACTCATAAAATCTGGGTTACATAAATCATGAAAAGTTAACACATAGAAAGAATCAGTGTAGACAGCAAAGAAGAGGATAGAAATAAGTGAAATGAAAGGAAGTAATTGAAGACTTAGAGGAAGGGGAGCTGAGATACCGTGGGGTGATATGATCTAGAGAGAGAGTTGATAAGGAAGTACGTGTGAATGAGAGAGGCGAAGGGAGAGGGGAAGGGTTGAAGGAAACGACAGAATGAAGGAGAGTGTCGTCAAGGGATGGACAGGGGAAGGGAAGGAGTGAAACTAGGAGAGGGTGAGAGTATGAGGAGTGAGTGGATAAGACTGTGAGGTGAGAAATGAATGGAAGGGTCAGGAGGAACATGAGAAGGGTGTGTTTGAACGTGTGTGAGGAGGAATGCATGGGGTCAGAGAGAGAGAGAGAGAGAGAGAGAGAGAGAGAGAGAGAGAGAGAGAGAGAGAGAGAGAGAGAGAGAGAGAGAGAGAGAGAGAGAGAGAGAGAGAGAGAGAGAGAGAGAGAGAGAGAGAGAGAGAGAGAGAGAGAGAGAGAGAGAGAGAGAGAGAGAGAGAATGGTAAAGGGTGTGGGAACAGAGACTAGTGGACCAAGAGCAGGTTTGGACTGGGCTGCCCTAAGGATGAGTTGAGCAACGATGAATCCCATGAAATAAAATGAAATAGTTTCATGTATCAACCATATATATATCATATATATATATATATATATATATATATATATATATATATATATATATATATATATATATATATATATATATATATATATATATATATATATATATATATATATATGTGTGTGTGTGTGTGTGTGCGTGTGTGTGTGTGTGTGTGTGTGTGTGTGTGTGTGTGTATTCCTTTGCAAAGTCTCCAATATATTACCGTGTTCTGATAGTTACAGTAGAGAATACCACTTCCTGATGGATACTCAGTACATCTGTCTCAAGACATTTAATAATATTTTCAATTTAAAGTCTTTTCGTTTACATGCGGTGAATGCAAAGATAAGCCTGTCTCAGGCTGTGTAAGGCTGTGTTCTTCATAACTACTAATACAATGTTCATTTGTGTTCTACATAACTACTGAAGAAATGTTTGTGTTCTATATAACTACTAAGAAAGTGCTCGTTTACAATTACAAATAATGTTCATGTATTGATTGTTAGGTTAAGAAAGTGTTCAGGGTCTGCACAGTTACTAGATATATCCTTGTGTTGATTGATAGATTAAGATGGTGTTCCATGTTCTGTACAGTAACCAGAAATATTCACGCATAATCATTTCGTAAAATGAGGTGTCAGTATTCATGACTGAAAACTTCTCATTGCTCCATCTTTCTACTTAGAGGATGGGGTGATAGGTGGGTTATGTAGCAAAGCTACACTTTTTGGAGGGGATATATAACAGAGCTCCTCTTTTTGTAGGGGGTATATGACAGAGCCTCACTTTTTTCATTGGGGATATGTGACAGTTTCTCTTTTTGTAGGGATCATTTGACAGAACCCCTCCTTTTGTAGGAGATATATGACAATGCCCTTCATGTAGCAGGAGGTAAAATGACAAACTCCTATTTTTGCAGGATGTATACAGCAAAACTCAACTTTGTTTTTATAGGGAAGGTTACGTGATAGACTTCCCCTTTTTGTAGGGTATATGTAGTAGGCCTCCTCTTTGACTTTGTACGAGAGGTTATATTGTGTAGTTCTTCCTTTTGACGGTGATTTGATATAATAATGCTTCTTTTTGTCTCTGTTGGGGAAGTTATGTGGCAAAGATCTTTCTTTTTGTAGGGAAAGTTTTCATGATACAGTTCCGATTAAGGTAAGGGTTATGTCCCCTTTGCGAGGAGGGACACATGTAAGAACTTTGGTTTAGACTCTGCAGGTATAGGAGACTTGCTTGTATACCGAATCACAGTGGGTCCGACCATTCCATGCAAATAATTCACACCAGCTAAAGGCTTATGAGGAAATCAGACATAAATCTTGGATTATCACAAAATGCAAAAGCAGCATTTCCTCCATAAGGCGCATTATCCTACAGTGGAGTCACCATATTGGAAGTGGAGATAACGACAACCCAATCACAAGCAGTGGCCCCAATCATTTGTGAATAATCGCCTCAAGGGATTAGAGATGGAAAGTCCAGCCTCGGCATGAGTTGTTGGGGCAAAAAAAAAAAAAAAAATGCTACAGGATTACTGAATACAGAATACCTCAACAAAAATAATAGGAAAAAAGAAATAACCTAACATTCATTTACTGACAGTGAAGATATGAGAAAGTCAAGGAAGATGAATGACGAAAAAGGACACAAGAACTAATTTCTGAATATTGGGTGACTAAAAGTAGAATACATCAACAGAAATTATGGAAAAAAGCGCAAAAATTGAAACTGGAGACGGTCATATATTGTTTCTTTATAAAGAAAATAATTATCTCGAGGAATTACCATACGCTGGAAGGAAGATATCAATCATTTAATTAATATTAGGCAAAAAATTCAAAATAAGATAGAATATGCTGTGAAAGAAAATCATAGAAAGGTGCAGCAATACATCACAGAATAGAACAAAATGAAATAGAATAGAGAATAGAAAGGAATAGAAGAGAGGTAGAGTGGAATAAGACGGCGGTCATTCACTAAATACTCAAAAACAAGAAAAACACATATTCATGGACGGCGAATCATTAAGAATTCAAAGAATATCAAATGAATAATAGGAGTTGGATTGTTGAAGGCAAAATATATGTTTATGAAAGAAATATGATGAAAAATAAAGGGAAGAGGAGACGAAAACGTATTGCAAAGTCATCGTAAAAGTAGTTCTAAATAGAGGACTTAGAAAATTATCTAAACGGAAAAGGAAAGGGAAAGAAAAGAGTGAGAGGAAGGAATTAGAAAGGGATGATAATTGCATTCTGCAATTGATAAGAATCAAGATATAAGACTCCCGGTGCATTGTAAATGACGAAGAAAATAATGAGTGGTGAATAATCATTGGTAAGGTTTGATAATTACAAAGACTTTAACAGGTGTGATGTGAGTCTAAGATGTTAGAGAGGGACAATAATAGACATTAAAGCAGTAGGGTTCAGTGGAGAAAAAACATTAAAGTAAAATCTGATGAATTGAATAATATAATGTGTAGTGATGATATTCGAACATTTAGACAGTAAAGTAAGACAAAGAAAGCAGGTGAGAGCAAAATAGATGTGGAACTGTGAAATACAAAATAAATGTTTATAAAGTAAGTGGTAGATGATTATTTGATCGTTGGTAAATGCTGTAAGGATGATTTAAGTAGAAAACAAAACGAAGGAATTATGTCACAATGACATCGAATAACAAAACACAAAGACAACAAAGTGAGTTATAGAATGCTAGATGATAATCTTTTTTTTTTTTTTATAAAGATGCATTTTAAGGATTTCAGAGAATTATGATAAATACAAAATATAAGATCTAGAAATTAAACAATAATACTAACACTTACACGAATACATGAATAAGAATATGCAAAAAGAGAAAAAAATCTATGAAATTATAGGAACTAAGTTACACAAGTAACAAACATTAGAAAATAGACATGCAAGAAAATGATATGAAATTATATGAACATTGTTGCAGAAGCAACAGATGTATCAATATAGATATTCAAGAAAGAGAATCATCGTTATTTACATCATAAAAGACTTACAGTGACAGGACATCTGGTCAAGATTAAAGACAAAATAAACTAAAAAATAAATGATAAAGGAGACAGGAAATTGTCGCAGATAATTGTTGAAAAAAATTGGATTGTTTGGGGAAATGTTTATTTAATACATTGTTAAAGGAAACACGAAGTCTATAATACTAATCATCAATGAGCCAGATTAGAGGTCTTAATTACAGTAGAAACTCAGGAAGAGGAAAGTAATTATTTTGATTTTTTCTTGAATATGCTTGATTAACTATGAGGGTGAAAGGGTAGTCATATAGATGATTCCAGTGTCCAAGGCTTTCCTGTAGACAAAAGATGATATTGACAAAGTTGTGCGCTGAATCTTACTGAAGCAAAAGTTGATTTCACATAAAATTGGCAATTAGACTGGGAGAGATGCAGATAGACTTAGACAAGTTAACAGATATCTGATTGGTTTATTAGATACCTAAATACTCATGTATGAATATCGAAAGATAAGTAAATGTATGCATGAATGAATTAACAAATGTCAAGACAGATGTATGTAACGATACAGTAGGTAGAAGGGCCGATCAGATAAACAGACATATACATTGGAAGACAGAAGCAGAAGCATATTGCCAAGTGATCACACCAACAGACATACAGACAATCAGGCAAATAAGCTAACTGACAGGCTGATTTACTGCAAGGTAGAAAAAATACTGGTATGGATGGAGAGACTCAGAAAAATAAACAGAAACAACAGGCAATACTGCATTTAGCTTCTACATTAATATATATTGAGATAGATGTAATTCCACGCTATGGCATCATCACACACATTTGGCTTGAGTGTGTTTGGGAACAGACAGAGGAAATCACACAACTTTTTGTCGTAACTCAGCGTGGTGTGAATGAATCTACAACTGTGTTTTA
The DNA here is from genome assembly GCF_036320965.1 of Panulirus ornatus. Taxonomy (NCBI): domain Eukaryota; kingdom Metazoa; phylum Arthropoda; class Malacostraca; order Decapoda; family Palinuridae; genus Panulirus; species Panulirus ornatus. Next base: position 4,783,846 of record NC_092295.1, read on the forward strand.
CACCTGTGCAGTGTACCTGCGCGTTAAACCTGCGCGTTCAATGTGCGCGTCGAAACCGGCCTAAATCTGCGTATCATTCTTGCGCTTTATTCCTCTTCTAAAGTAAGCCTTAGGTATATATATATATATATATATATATATATATATATATATATATATATATATATATATATATATATATATATATATATATATTATCTTTACAGATCAGAAATGGGAATGGTCCAAGAACAGCCTTGCGGGATACCACTTTACTTCTGCCACATTTGACAAGGCACCTTTAGCTCATAACCGACGTTCCTCTTCATCAAGTTGATTTTCGTTACAAATCTGAAGCTATCTTGTTCGATGACTTGATTTCTTACCAGTTTCTTGTGAGGTGTCTGTCTCAACTACCTTGTGGCATTCAAAAATGTATAATCCTTCCCCTCATCGTTTTATTTAGACAGGTATGATCTCAGTCATCCACGAATTACAAGATATGGCTCAGACCATATCTTCAGAATGTAATAAAGAAAACTGATTATACTTTTAACACACTCCAACTTTTAAGAAATTTGATATTTCGATCCACATCTTACCTTACACGTCCAAGATTCTTACCCAATTTTCGCGTTATCTGAACTTCCTTAAAGGTTACTGTAATGCCAGAAATATTTGTGAACCAACGCATGGATCTACATTGTCAAAATCCACATATAGATAGTTGGTAGATTATAAGTAGATATATATACTCACTAGCTGAAGCAAAGACGAATACCAGCAACAGATGTAAATATACTTGCTGACCTCTCGCCATCTTGAAGATCTGAAAAGACAAAGATGAGAATCTTTTTCATCTAGCGGTTCAAGTCATCTTCTTTAACTGTTACAAATATGATAAAGACAATAATCCTTAAGCTATCATAACTACAACGGCGCTTGAGTCATCAGTTTGTCGGAGGGAGAAAGGCGGCCGAACGAAGTACCCAAAGGAGTGAATTATGAAAAACCTTAAGTAAATGACCTTAGTCTAACAGAGATTAAAAATGACCCTGAAACTCCCTATATTTATGGGTGATTCTCCCAAAAAGTCTTATTCCTTACATTGTTCATCTATAGTCTGTATGCTTCTTAGAAAGTACATATATGCTCCAAATGAGCTTTAGATTGTTCAACTATTATGTGTTTCTTTTAAACCCATCTATGTTCCACCTGCTCACTGGGAAGTTCATCTATGTTGTAATTGTTCTTTATTAGCAATACCTATCAATTGCATATGAACCGTTCTATGTAACTGTAGCCTTTGAACATCTTGTAATATATTCTAGGTCTTATACATCTTACTTTCAGGTGAATAACACTTTGATAAATACATAAGTACTTATATACATACATAAGTATTTATATACATATATACCTAGAAACTGAAGATTCTATATTTCAATTATACAGGATAGAGTACTTCCTTGATTGGTATATAGTTGTTATAAAAAAAGGTTCAGTGATGTAAAGAGGATATCAGTATCTAATTAATAGAGTTGGTACATGTGAACTTCTTCAGTGAAGTATCTAAATATTCTTTGCCACTGCTATATACAAAATGATACCTCCTTTCATATGAAAACAACTGATGAATTGAACCGTGTCACAAAATAAACTAGAACTGCTTCCCTATTTGATCAACATAATCGATATTTAGAGCACTGAAGTGATGGAAAGAATGCGATTTTTCCCTAAACAATTGATAAAATAACTGATATGATGAACTCCTTTAGTATAATGATATCCCTTATCTTTTTGCTATACTCAGTATATGATATCCTTTTTTCATGACCTTGATTCTCAGTTTTCTTGAAAGAATTATGCTTCAAAATACGTAAGGTACCTTTGTCTTTAATCATTCTTTACTGCCATACTACAAAACTATATACAGATCTTTATAAGAGTAGTTTGGTTAAAAAGCTTTATCTGATGATTTTTTTTAGTAAGGTATAACATCTAATACACGTCTGTGAATTGAGAGACATTACGGTCTTTGTAAAGTTTTAGCCTAATGGCCTTGTAGTTATCTTGAACACCTGAAGAAGGTGACCAAATTTTTCGACTGGTTGTTATACGTTAGTTTTGACGGCCTTGGTAAACATACCAGTCTACAGCCCTAAAGCCAAATCACAAAGTAATTAACCTTCCAAGCAACCAGTCGTTATATTGGTAAATAAGTCAAACTAAGTTGTATTTTCTTCCTTCTCTTACACAATTATTAGGAACTCGAACTTGGAGAAGTGTGTTACCAAAGGAAATAGATGAATAAATCAACATTTCTCATGTATCAATATAACGGCTGAAGTAGTGGACGCAATCTTTCAGAATCATTCTACATACAGTAATGCATTAATGACACCCTCAAAATACGATACTAAGAATACAATCGTTTTGTTCACAATAGGGCATCCTACAGTGTAGTATTGTAGATTTACAATATCTCAGCCAGTCTTTGAATTTTTTTCAGGTGAGCATAACATCTTAGAGGAAGTTGCAACATTTGATTTGAAGAAACAACTCAGGAGAGGACGACCGAAGAGTTAGCTCTGATAACATACATGTCCCTTTATCCTCATATATATACACACACAGATGAATTGATGAATGGAAATAGACAAAGGTGGAGTTAGAAGCTAGATAATCAAATTAGATGACTGGATCTGGACATATGTACAGAGTCACACATATACAGCGGAAGCAGTGCATCACCTCATTGCATTTCATGATATGAAAATTTCACGACACATAAACAGTTCACATTTACGCAATGGCCAAGACTCAATTATCCCCCGGGATATCGACAGCATATGAAATTAGACATCATTCCTATGGACACACACTACTTAGTTCTGAGAGTAGAGCTCTCACTGAATTAATGCTGATTAGCAATTACTAATTACCTGAGGGGGTCTGGCTAGGCCATTATCACTAGTTATCTAATCAATAATGATATCTTAAGAAGTAACTAGAATGAAGTTTTATGAGCAGCATATCTGCTACCCCAAGAATGTCATTATTACAGCATTGTTCACCCAGTAAGTAAATAATGTCATTAGCATCTTATTGTCATATTACACACACACACACACACACACACACACACACACACACACATATATATATATATATATATATATATATATATATATATATATATATATATATATATATATATATATATATATATATATATATATATATATCTCACGCACAAGCACACAAGTGTTAGAGGAACCGGTTTATATAAACTGGTGTCGTGTTTGAACACAAGCACGACTGTTTGAGCTTCTTGCTTTCCCACCCGTGGTCATGGTATTAAGGATAAAGATCCCTCACTACCATGGGGAACCCCCTCCTCTCTCTCTCTCTCTCTCTCTCTCTCTCTCTCTCTCTCTCTCTCTCTCTCTCTCTCTCTCTCTGCTTGTGCAGACAGCTCCTGCTGTAGTTACTAAGGGATCTTAAGACTCAATCTCCCTCCTGTTTGTTGATCTAATGTCTCAAAACAGGAATCGTTTACTTTGAAAAAGTATTGATATACCTTGAAGCAGTACTGATTTTCTTTGAAGTAGTATTAGTGTACTTCCAGGAAGTGTTGGTTAGCTTTGAAACAGTGCTGGCTTACCTTCAATTAATTTTGGTTTACTTTAAAGCAGCACTGGTTTTCTTTGAATAAGTATTGGTTAAGTCTGTAGCAGTATTGGTTTTCTACGAAGCAGTATTGGTTTACTTTGAAGCAGATATAGTTTTCTATCATTTGATATTGGTTTACTTTGAAGCAGTATTGGTTTACGCAGAATCACTATCAGTTTCTTCGTCATACTGTACTTTTATTCCTATGCTGATTATAAGACGACTACATTCTTATAGACTCACTAATTAAGCCAGACACCCTGCAATATCATAAACGGATTCATAATTCTAGCCACTTGGAGTGTTGGATTGCTTTACAGTGAAGGGAGAGCAGAGTTAAATAAGAAAATTAGAATTATATTCTGATTACTTTGATATATGTATGAAGTTAATAATAATCTGTGCTAATCATGCATATTGCATTATATAGTGCTAACATCAAGTATCTTCATGTGGAGTTCAGGTATAAGTATCCTAAAACGTTTTTGGATATAAAAGTAATCGAATCATTATTTTGTCCAGCTTTTTGATCCCTCCAACCAAATGCTCCGTCTAGGGTCCGCCCACTGATTACGTCACTGTATAGATTCCCTTGAATTGTCTTTTTTTATTGTTGTTGCTAAGTAAACACAAAGCTAAATAGCTGAATATACCGACGAAATTTATTCGTCTGCATTAATGGCATAATAGATATGGCCTCACAATACCGATCTTTTTTTTTCCCTACTGCATATATCAGATAATTATTGTTTATTTTAACTTATGTCTATAACTTGCAATAAAAAATATTTTTTTTTCTTTTTTTAGTAATGATTGCTCAACATATGTCATTATCTAAGGTCATTTGATATACATGCATATATTCGTATGTACACACACACACACACACACACACACACACACACACTGATGAATCAACCACACCCTATTCGCTGTTACCTTCGAAATAGTTTCATAGTTTTCTGAGTGATAAGATACGTCACCAGTTTCTTTTATATCAAACTCCAAGATACCAACTTAACAAGAATAGGATTATGCTAACATCAACCCACTTACTGTCCTCAGAATGACTCTCAAAATCTCATGTCCCAAATGATTCCAATTTACAACAAGGAAATCACAATAATAAATTGTTTACGCCAAACAATCGATTGGCAACACCAACACTTATTCAAGAGACCACATAATCTAATGAATGATTGTATTAAATTATTGCTGGAAATAACTGGGTGTTATTCTCTGGTACACGTGGAGATTTATGAGCAAAATCTAAGCAGGCTTGAAGGGGAAATATCTAATACCATACAGTTCAAAGGAAAGTACGATGATTATTACTTATATTAGACATTCATTTTCTATTACGCTATGGGATATGTATTAGCCATAAAACGCTCTTTTCACTCAAGACTTACTAGGCATACAAGCGTGTTTACTAGTAAATAGTTTCATCATACATAAGTAGTCAGACGCATTATTTTACTGAATATGACGTAGTATGTATTAACATAAACATTTCTCTACTGAAGTGGTGTACCAAGAAAGTTATTTTCATTTATTGTCAAACGGCCATCTTTTTTCATTGTGGATATATATATATATATATATATATATATATATATATATATATATATATATATATATATATATATATATATATATATATATATATATATATATATATATATATATATATATATATATATATATATATATATATATATATATATATATATATATATATATATATATATATATATATATATATATATATATATATATATATATATATATATATATATATATATATATATATATATATATATATATATATATATATATATATATATATATATATATATATATATATATATATATATATATATATATATATATATATATATATATATATATATATATATATATATATATATATATATATATATATATATTGAATATCATTTTGTTGCTAGCCTTATTACGTGTCTTACTTCAATCACACATTGATTATGCTGACATTTACAATGTATTTCTGTCTCTATTTTGTGTTACACTGTACATTAGAATAGTATTTGAATAATTGTATGTATGTTCTGCTTCATCATATCTCATATTCTATTCACAGTGACCGACAAAAGAATTTACACTAACAGTGAAATAGTTGTGTATGTATTTTTGTGACTAAATGTACGTGTTGAAAACTTCAGCCATGTGTTCATTATTCACAACTCGCTTAACTTGGAACCCGATAATTGCTCTTCGTACTAACTGCTTTCACCCTAACGAGGTTCTCATGTGTAGTAGTGGTTAAGGTGATGACTTTGAAAAATAGGGTGCTAACTAATAATTAAGGTGAATATAGAGAGAAATAGGGTATTGATGACAATAAATAGTGTAGAAATGGTAATAAAGAGGGTAATAAGAGAGGTATTCAGGATGAAAACATTAGGAAATAGTGAGGAACAGTATTATATAAGGTGATCATAGAAGCAACTGGGCTAAAGATAACTATCATTATGGTAGCAACAATAAGAAATAGGCAATAATAGAAGTAAAAATGGTAATTATGGTAGGTAATAGATAGGGTGACGATAGTATTAAACACGGTGATAACAATGGAATGGGTTGGAAACAGCAGTAGAATTGGGTGAGAACAGACTGAATAGGGTAATGAATATGATCAAGAGGGGAGGAGCAGTGATGAGTGGTATATTAGACGGAATATATATATATATATATATATATATATATATATATATATATATATATATATATATATATATATATATATATATATATATATATATATATATATATATATATAAATATATATACATATATATATATACATATATATATATATATATATATATATATATATATATATATATATATATATATATATATATATATATATATATATATATATATATATATATATATACATATATATATATATATATATATATATATATATATATATATATATATATATATATATATATATATATATATATATATATATATATATATGTATATATATATATATATATATATATATATATATATATATATATATATATATATATATATATATATATATATATATATATATATATATATATATATATATATATATATATATATATATATATATATATATATATATAAAACGTAGATGCATAATGAGCTACACAAATATAAAAGCTGTCTATAATCTGCTAGATAGCTGAGGCCGGCATAATCAGAGCCCGTGACGCAAGCCCTACGAGTGAGGACATTGCCCTTGGCGTCCCCCTTCGGCCAACGTATACTTTTACTTAGTATCCTGAACTACCGCAGCTACAGGGGGTGACAGTGAGGTGCCACTGTTGTGTGTGCACAGGATCAGGATGCAGGCACCGTCAGAAGACACAGAGGGAGGTACTTGTGGTGAAGGAAAAACAACAACTCGACTACTCATCGCTTACTGCGCAAGGCGACCTTGGTTCACTCATGCTAAGTATGAAGTAAAGAGTCTTTACTTATAATGGGTCAGTTTACGTGGCTATCATATCAGTAGATTGATTCTTGAATAGATATTGTACTTACTTGTACCAGATGAACGTTTTTCGCTGAAGCATGTGTTGCGCAGACAGTGTCGATTTTTTTCGAACCGCCGGAACGCTTCCTATATTGATTTTCCTTTACGTCGTAACGTCGTAAAGTCTTCTTTTAGGGTTGAAATAATTCAGGCACGATCGTCCGCATCGGTGATCGCTCTTGCTCTCGCCACACACGTACTGATTATAGTTCGAACAATCACGATTTATGCCGAACGCGAGTCTGTTTCGTTCGACCCAATATAAACCAATAAGGAATCGTCTCAGAGCCAGTCGAAGCAGCTTCGTTCACAGCTACAATCCACTGCCGTTTCTTCCACACACACACACACACACACACACACACACACACACATTCACACACACATACACACACACACACACCCACACCCACACAGCACCTCTTTACACGCATTCCACACCCCAACCCTCTCGCCCTACCCTATCAATGGCTTCCCCACTAAACAAATTATCTTTTTTTTTGGGTGCCACTCTCTCCCTCGCTCAACTACAACCCTTCCCTAAACGGACTTTTCTACAACTGTCATCTTACCCGACCCTCATGGTGATTCAATCCCCGGCAAAACGTCCTGTCTACCACTGTTCCTATTGTCTTTATTTCTGTTACCATCTTTATCACTCCCTTTTTTTTGTTACTCCATTATTCCTCAGGTCTTCTGCTACTCTTACCCTAAGTCTTCACGTATCTGAAGAAAAGATATTTCATGTCATGGTCCTCTGCTGGCTCCATCTCTTCTAGTGTCTGGCTTGTAGCCCCTCTGATGATTATTGTAATTTCATATGTCTTATTATCAATAAAGACGAAACATTTTTAAGGTTATAGATACTGATTAATCATGCTCTAATATCATCACATTCTTCTAGTTTTCTGATGATTATATCGTCTCACTCATCTTCAGATTTCTTTCCTCATTTTCGTCACAGCTTGTGTTCACGTTCACGCAGCAAGAGGAAGGTGTTATCCATGTTTTTCGTTTTCATTCTTAAAACATTCTTACTAAATTATGTTTTTTAGATATGAGAATGTTTTCTCTACAGCACTAATGTATATGTATATATATATACACAGACACAGACACACACACACACACACACACACACACACACATATACATATATATATATATATATATATATATATATATATATATATATATATATATATATATATATATATATATATATATATATATATATATATATATATATATATAAATATATATACACACATATATATATACCAGGGACAGGAAAGACACACCATTAATAGCCCAAACGCCAGTCAGGTTCTTGACTGCTTGACAGAACGTACAGATGTGAGATGAAACACGACACCACTACATAAAACTCGTGTCCTTCACTATAACATACCCACGCCAGTCAAAACCCTTGCATGACAGTCAAAGCAAGAGGCTCAACCGAGCCAAGTGTCTGCCATCTAAAACAAGTGTACCTTCAGTTGAACTCCAAGACCTGCAACTTTAAAACACTGATGTGATTTCAAAACGGATATGTACTTAAGATAAAAGCACTTTCAATTATTCCACAATACCTGCAAATTTGAAGCATTGATTTACCATAAAACTTACGTTTGCCACTTAAGATAAGTGTATCTTCAGCTGAACCACAGAGCCTGCCTGAGCTGATACACTTATTCATTATATAAGACACATATGCACCTATGAAAGCAATTTACTTGGCAGATGAATCACAAGCAAATACGTCTAATGAAGCAATTTCTTGGTTATAAAGTAAATTTTCGAGACGTGAAGGAAAGGCTCATAATTAGATTTCTTTGTATCTATGATATGAGGGCCTTTTCGATACCCTTGGAGATGGAGGGGTGAAAACAAGATATATTCTAATTCTTAAATCATTCATCTATATACACCAGTAGCAGAACACATAGCTACTAGATATGTAATGTATATGACACACTAACACCTATAAAACTTAGGATATGCACAATGAAATGCAATTCAACAGTTATAAGAGTCTGGACAGTTTAGATGATTAGCATAGCCTTCAATGTCTTCATCACAGCATATCCATCACCCATTCTTTCGTGAGATGTTGCATGAGGGTAATCATACTGAAAATATCAAATAACGAGAGTCTGAAAGGGATAATTCAGATGATTTTCTTAGCCTTCTGTATCTTTGTAAGAGGCCAAAATAACTCATTTTTCTCTGTTGTCTTTGTCACACCATCACTCATATTTTCCATGAAATGTTGAGGGAGAGAAATCTTTCTGGAAATAATGGAAAGAAAGAGATGCGGGAAAGAAAATCACCACAGAGTTAATTCTGTGTTCTGGCGCCAAAACACAAATTGCTTTAAGCTATAATGACGTAAGCGTCAGTCATCTAATCAACCGGATTTTTCAACTTCAATTTGTTCTTTTATGGTCGAAATATTTTTTTTGTTTGTGTAATGAGTCCGAAAAACTTGATTTGGAAAAGAAAAAACAAGGAAAAATATTATGTTTGTCCTTCCGCATTTGAAGCAGCAGAATATTTCATGGTTATATGAATGTTATTCTTTTATACCTAATGTAGAATGAACAACAGAAGCAAAAGGAATATTTTTGAACTAGTCATTGAACTTCATAATTTCCAGCGTTATCTATGTCGCTAGTTAGAATGAATGACGCACGAGAGATTCGAAAACATTTCCAAGAGTTTGGTTATATTATCAGGAATTAGCTAATGAGTAAGGATATAGAAAGATTGTTTTATTTAGGTCTTAATCCTTTTATGTGAATACATGTCTTATAATCCTAAAAGAGTGGACTCGATCTCTTAATGGACGAATATTTCTTAAAACAAAACTACTTCAAAGATACGTTTAAAAGCTGACTTTATAAGCCTTTGCTTCAAGTCCACGACTGTCATTAATTGTCCTCTTCAGTTCCATGCAGTTGTATGCTTCTCCTCTGCCACTACACTGATTTCAGAATTTCTGATCTCCACTATCATAAGCAGCCCCAAAATGATCTAGTAGTCTATAGCTGCTTGAATTCTATTTCATTACTTTATAGAGAGCAGTTGAGATTTCTCTCTATGGAATTCACAGCGTTAAAAAAAGATGAAAAAGTGCATTGTAGCTTCTACGATTGTACTGATTCGAAACTCATTCATATTTTTTTGGGAAAACATGATCATTTGATGAAGAACTAATCATGGTATCTCTGTTTTACCAGTTGTTAAAGGATACGTAAAGGAATGCAAACAGCAACAGACATTGAGTCCTTTCCATAGTAGAAATCAGGAACACAAGTGAAATACCTGAAATCTTTGTATCTGTGGAGGAGAAAATTTAAACAGTCATCTACTTGAAGCTAAGTATTGTCTTAAGTCTATTTCAAACTTGTTATTGGTTTCAGTTCCATATTCTTATGATTCTATTCAAGAGAAAAGGTACCCCTTCTACAATATAGCGAGACGCCTGCACTATAATTTTCTTGCTTAATGATAGTAAAAATTTCTTACAAATGATTAGCTTATAGTCCACGACAGGCTATGTTTCCACCTCCGTAGATTATGTTGTTTTAAGATATAAGACACAGATACTCTAGCGTAAGCCATTTGTTAATCATTCAATTGATTATGTATTCAATATTTTCTTTTAACCAGTGTAAAGTTATTCAAGATATTGCTTGTAAGAAAATCAAAATCAACTACAGAATCTAGTCCCAGTCTCCTAACTAGGGCTAAAAGGCCCAATATAACTCAAACCATTGATGTAAACACAGGTTATGAAATACATTCATTGGCTATGAATATCGACCAATGGATCATAACAATTGACTGTGCCTTCCACTTTCTAACATTCATTCTGGTATTCCTACTCTAAAAAAGACCACATCCATTTGATCTACTCGGTTAATCGATATAGATATTAGATATAGATATGATTCCCTATATGGATATGCTCCCTTAGTCTAGCATATTCATAGAATACAGGCGCCAATCCTGTACCCATGAACAGACAAGGGTGGCCCCATAATTACCATTAGAATTGGAAGAAAAATATTATTCTAGAGAAGAACAGTCTCAAATATGCTGACTGGCGATGAATTAAAATTTCGAAAAAACAATGGGGCATTTTTTGTTTTTGTTTGGAAAAAAGCACCAGGCGTGCTTTTTCTGGGCAGAAGAATTCCACTGTTTTTTATTTTTGTTGTTTTTTTTCCTCTCTCTCTTGTTTTTCCTACTCATTAGAGGCCGTCCTGGTCCTATTATTGCTGGTTAAATACGATGGCTTAATTAAGACTGTGTCAGCTGATAGTCATATTGTAGAATTGGTTGCTTAGTAAATACGATTAGAATTAGATAATGCCTTATCTATGAAAGCATTCTTCTTGGCGAGGACACATCAGGAACCAAACCTAGGTATAGACTCCTCTCCTTGTTTCCTCTACTTATTCTTTCATTATGAAATAATAATACAGTGACCTTAGGTGATCTTAAACATGTGTTGAATCTAAACGCAGGTACCGCATGCAAACGTAACTATGATTACACCATTACCACAATTACTTTACTTATGACATGACATCGATACAGTTAGTCTATATAAAGTGATTACCGATGTAGAAAATCGCCGAAGAATCTAATACGTGATGATTATTTATCTGATCTTGAGTGATAAGTCCAACACTCACGCTGCGCCATACTTAATACAAGATTTAGTTATATGAACTAATCTGCTGCTTCTGAAGAATCGATGATTTAATGATATTCGGATGAAAAAAGATGTAATTAGGTTAAGGGAGCTAACGATTCAATAGGTGGTACAGGAGGTCTTCATATTATCAGTCTGCTGAGCTCAGGTAGGGCTCTCAGTGTCTCTGTAATCCTAAATGAATTATCAATAGCAAGAAAACGCATCCTTAAATAGGTTCTATACAATATATTTATCACATAGCACCTGATTTCATACCTAATACTATTATTATGACAAAAAAGTATACAAAATCTTTTTTGTTATACATACGTTGATTTGAGGGAGATCGCTTAATGCTCAAAAAACTGTTCACATCAAGAAGTATTCTGAAACCAAGAAAGTCATTAATATGCCGAAAGATGAAAATGCAGCATATCAAAAAAGTGTTGAGAAAGTTCTCCAAATGGACAGAAAATGTCTCATAATGTCTCACAACAGTTCAAAATACCTTTAAGATGCCCTAGATTAATAAACTTTGGGACCGGCATGTGAGGGCTTGACCACTTGGGCTTGCCATATATAAATCCAAGATAACAACGTTGCTGCTTGTGTGGACAGAAGTCACCCTTCGTTATATAGTAATCTGTACATGACTGAGGATTACACATGCCGGCTTCCACTGCTTCTGGGTCTGGTTCCATGAAACTGTTAGTGAAGGTATATGGAAATCTGAAATTGTGGGATTAGCAGGAACTCGTCAAATAACAGCTTTCGTATTTTTCGTCTGATATACAGATAATGGTGAGAGAATGTGCGGGAGAGAGAGACACACAAGAAAGATGAGGGAAAATGATAAGAGAGATGAATCCTGGAAAATGGTGTTAAAGATAAAGATCGAGAGAGGAAGAAGAAAAAGAAAAAGAAGCTAAAAGAGATAATGTTGATTAAAAGAGATGAAATAAGAGAAAACAGAAACAATAAGCAAACAATGAGAAAAAGAGAAATAGAAAAAAGGGAAAGAAATATCAACATCACTGGTAATAAGACTCATAGTATTGGACATGGTTTAAGAGAAAAAATCTGCTGATGGCAAAGTACCAACTGAAGAAGGTGCTATGCATTTGGAGAAGAACGGGCAAAGAGAAACAAAGAAAGAAGCGAAGTGAAGAAAGCTTCATATGAAATAATTTTTACCAGAAACTGTTAAATGCTCTGGAAATGTCAAAGGCCACAAGAAATTCAGCAGATAATTACTGGAGGTATATCACATGGGGGGAGAGATCAACAATAGACCTTGCATCAAAATGCTGTTATACGTCACTTAAGAGAATTGAACGCGAATCTACATTTCTAAAAGCATGAGACTTATGGAGATTTCTTGGTTAAAGCTTTGGGTATGGCAAAAGTGAGATCAATGGGTTGATAAATGGGAGGATTAGAACGATTCCCTCATTTAAGGATGTGTGTGCACCAAAGACTATTTCCAAGATGTGAATGTTTGGGCTTTATGAGAAAGATGCAAGCTTGTTAGGATCGTTATTCAGCTCAGAGGCATTTTCCTTCAGGACTTGAGGAAGTGTTCCATCTGGGCGAAACTCCTTGTCTACTTACAACTCGTAAAGGAAATGGAAGCCCATATTTTGAAGGCAATATAGGAGAAGCTATAGATTCCATGGGACGAAGACTAAATCGAAATAGTCAGTAATAAACTTAATATGTAGAATGAAAAGTTAAGACAAGATGAAATCACTGTAGATACCCATGTTTCCTTTAGGCGTACTGGACGTGGATGAGTCTCTGAGTAAATTGAAATGCTCTATACAAGTGGGATTCTAGACTGATGGATGTTGTAGTTTAGTAAAGGATATCTATAGTATTAGAATCAGCAAGAGTAGCATGAGTTTCTATTGTTATCTTTTTTAGGATATCCAACATAAGTTAGATAATAAGTTTGTGTTGATATGATATATCATACACGGAGCCTACATATGAAATATGAAATTATATTAGATCATTTCTTAATAAGGCAGAACATCCACAGATGTCCAAAGCTTTTCACAAGAGCACTTTTGCAGAGGTCCAGGGCATTGTGATACATGTATCTCAACACATATCCTATTTGTATATTGTCTTGATGGCCTACGATGTTGTATTGTACCATCATAAAAGTAAAATGTGAAGTACCGCAACCGTAGAGTTTATCTACCTCCACACTAAGTAGTACACTTTAGCCACGAGAATTGATACATGACCTTAGATCTTTTAAATGGGTTACGTTTTGTTCTGAGATCCTATTTCTGATAGCATGAATAGGTTTTTCAATATGATTTCTATACTCAGCATAGCAAATACCACAGATGATTTGAAGACTCCTTACTCTGTCAATGCAGCGTATGTGTTAAGGAAACTTAGCAATTCCTTGTTCCATTTCTCTTCCTGCTAACCTTCATTTCAGGAGCTCTGAATAAGGGATAGTTTCTTAAATGATTTCACTAATTTCTAGTTTGTAGCTTAGCCCTAGGGATAAGGCAGGGAGAATATCTCCTAGGAATAAACCTGTGTGTTATCAAGGGCGATTAGGATGGGAGGGAGTTGGGGAGGCTGAAAACCCTCCCTTAATTTTCAAAAGCAAAAACAGATGAAGCTGCTAAAGAGGATCTTTTTTCTTCAAGGTTCGGTCGTCTGTTTCCGAATCTACCTTTTTAAAGGGAAGAACAACCATCTGTTATGAAGTGTGAGAACAATGATTACAACAAAAATAGTATGAATAATAACAAAAATAGCAATAATAATAATAATGATAATAATAATAATAATAATAATAATAATAATAATAATAATAATAATAATAATAATAATAATAATAATAATAATAATAATAATAATAATAATAATAATAATAATAATAATAATAATAATAATGATAATAATGATAATAATAAAGATAATAATAATGATAATGATAATAATAATAATAATGATAGTATTAATAATATTAATAATAATAATAATGAAGTTGTTAGAAGCAGTGAAAAGTTTTTATCGAGGATGTAAGGCATGTGGACGTGTAGGAAGAGAGGAAAGTGATTGGTTCTCAGTGAATGTAGGTTTGCGGCAGGGGTGTGTGATATCTCCATGGTTGTTTAATTTGTTTATGGATGGGGTTGTTAGGAAGGTGAATGCAAGAGTTTTGGAAAGAGGGGCAAGTATGAAGTCTGTTGGGGATGAGAGAGCTTGGGAAGTGAGTCAGTTGTTGTTCGCTGATGATACAGCGCTGGTGGCTGATTCATGTGAGAAACTGCAGAAGCTGGTGACTGAGTTTGGTAAAGTGTGTGGAAGAAGAAAGTTAAGAGTAAATGTGAATAAGAGCAAGGTTATTAGGTACAGTAGGGTTGAGGGTCAAGTCAATTGGGAGGTGAGTTTGAATGGAGAAAAACTGGAGGAAGTGAAGTGTTTTAGATATCTGGGAGTGGATCTGGCAGCGGATGGAACCATGGAAGCGGAAGTGGATCATAGGGTGGGGGAGGGGGCGAAAATTCTGGGAGCCTTGAAGAATGTGTGGAAGTCGAGTACATTATCTCGGAAAGCAAAAATGGGTATGTTTGAAGGAATAGTGGTTCCAACAATGTTGTATGGTTGCGAGACGTGGGCTATGGATAGAGTTGTGCGCAGGAGGATGGATGTGCTGGAAATGAGATGTTTGAGGACAATATGTGGTGTGAGGTGGTTTGATCGAGTAAGTAACGTAAGGGTAAGAGAGATGTGTGGAAATAAAAAGAGCGTGGTTGAGAGAGCAGAAGAGGGTGTTTTGAAATGGTTCGGGCACATGGAGAGAATGAGTGAGGAAAGATTGACCAAGAGAATATATGTGTCGGAGGTGGAGGGAACGAGGAGAAGAGGGAGACCAAATTGGAGGTGGAAAGATGGAGTGAAAAAGATTTTGTGTGATCGGGGCCTGAACATGCAGGAGGGTGAAAGGAGGGCAAGGAATAGAGTGAATTGGAGCGATGTGGTATACCGGGGTTGACGTGCTGTCAGTGGATTGAATCAAGGCATGTGAGGCGTCTGGGGTAAACCATGGAAAGCTGTGTAGGTATGTATATTTGCGTGTGTGGACGTATGTATATACATGTGTATGGGGGTGGGTTGGGCCATTTCTTTCGTCTGTTTCCTTGCGCTACCTCGCAAACGCGGGAGACAGCGACAAAAAAAAAATGATAATAATGATAATAATAATAATAATAATAATAATAACAATAATAATAATAATAATAATAATAATAATAATGATAGTAATAATAATAATAATAATAATAATAATAATAATAATAATAATAATAATAATAATAATAATAATAATAATAATAATAATAATAATAATAATAATAATAATAATAGTAATAATAATAATAATAATAATAATAATAATAATAATAATAATAATAATA
>NC_092295.1:4805235-4917735 GCF_036320965.1 Panulirus ornatus
ATACAAAGATATATGCTTTAGCGTGAGTCTATTGTGTTTACTGAAACGTATCCGTTGATATACTTAAAGTAAATTATACATATATAATTGTATGTAGACGATATATGATTACACAGCTGAATAACTGATGCACAGTCTGAACAAGACACTGCCAAATACCTACTTGTGAGTACTTACGATGAGATGCTAATAGGAAGGAGAAGAAAAAGGTGACGAAGAAGAACGAGAAGAATAAGAAGAGTAAGAAAGGAAAAGAAAATGATGAAGAGAAAAAAGTGAAATGTATAACATAAATGAAAAAGAAGAACTAGAAATAATAGAAAGATGTAATATATGAACAAATGAATTCAGCAACAACAATAAAAGCAAGTGAAAATGTAGAGCAGAATTAATAATGTGTATTAGAAGAATGAAAATAAGGTGATGCTAAAGTAATAAAAGAGAAAGAAAAGTAGAAAGTACCAGAAGAAGAAAAAGAAGGAGAGGAGGAAGAAAAGGAGAAAGAAGAAAATAGTTAGACGAAAAGAATTATGTTACTGCGAGTGGAATGCGAAGAGCTAAACATAGAGATAAAATGACTGAAAGATTAAGAATTTCCGAAGAGGAGAGAACACTGTCTCTATAAGCACAAGCAAGTACCCATCTAGCTCTACCGGTACCAGTGTATAGCTAACTATACCGGTACTATCATATATAGTTAGCTATAACTGTACCAGTATATTTTACCTTCACCAATGTAAGTATAGTCACCGCAACCGAGACTTATAGATAACCTGTCCATTATCTGAGAGAATAATGGCGAACGTCCCCGGTGCTTAATGGGGTCAGTCATCATCAAGAATGCTACTGGATTCTGTACTATCCTCCTGCTTAAGGGATCGATGATTATTCCTCTGGGAGAGCGATAACCCTACGTATATCCAACAGCAGCTCAAAACGTCTGTTGCTGTAGACAAGAATCTACAAAATACACGTGAAAAATGAGTTGCAGTTCTACACTCCTTGTTTTTAGACCCATCATCATTATTCATTAATGTCCTTTTTGTGTGAATTTATATTCCGTTGGGAGACTATGCCTCACTGTCGAAACAAATCAAATTACCAGGGCGCTTCAGCGATACCTATCCCAGCTCTTACAGCTGGTATTAGCTGAGTCTAGCTGGCTAGCAGGTCTTTAATTACAGTTGTGTGGGTGTACTGTGGGAGCAGACAGTGGCTTTCTTAGATCAAGATTACGAGGAGACGTTTAAGATGGCGGCAAGAGAAGAAAGAGAGAAAGAGAGAGAGGGAGAGGAACGCGAAGGTAAAAGGAGGTAGAGAGAGGTTTTGTGGGAGAGGAGGGGGGAGTGGGTGGGGTAAAGAGGGAGGGGGAAGGAGATAGAGAGTGATGGTTGGGGTAGGGGAGCTTGGGGGAGACAGCAGCTCACTTTATTATTTCCACAAATTTCCGTCTCTTTTAGGCCGACGCCAGGCCAGCTTCGAGAGCCGGGCGAGTGAGAGAAGCCCCCCTGAAAAAAGTCAACACAATTCATGCAAAATAGAATACAGATAGAAACTCATCATGGAACAGAGGGGAAACTTTTTTTGCCGGAGAAAATTTCAAATGTATGAGAGCAGGTGGGTTGCCAGCAGCCACCAGGGGCTCCCCCCGTGAGGACGAAGCAACCAAAACAATGACATACCATCTCGTGTTTCGTCATCAGATGCGAGTTTATTCATGATGAGTGAAGGGCGTGATGAAAAATCCTGCCGGAGAATCATGAAATGACTATAAAACTAGTGGGAACATTGTGGGCTGTGGCGGCAAGTTGGCGCCGTATTGACTGCTTGCTTGGCGCATGGCACGTTGAGGTCCGGACGCATGCAATTTTCCGTTTTATATGATTTTGATCAGTAGCGTCCACGTGCACGGGGAGGATGCATGTCGAGCGAGAGGCGGAAGAGTTTACACAGACACTGGATGAGAGGGAGGGAGTGAGGCGCAAGGGAATATGAAGAGGAATAAAGAAGGTGAAGAAGATTGTGGATTATGTTACTCGGGTGAGGAAAGGAAGTATAGGGAATATACAGGGGGAAATAGATAAGAAATTGCAGATAGTAAGGATAGGAATAAGATTATAGGGTGGGAGTAAGGAGGCAAAGGATAGTAAAGATATGAAGCAGAGAATTAGGGTAGTAAATAGCAACGTAAGGGAAATTTGAGACAATTAAGTAGTAGATGAGAGAGAGAGAGAGAGAGAGAGAGAGAGAGAGAGAGAGAGAGAGAGAGAGAGAGAGAGAGAGAGAGAGAGAGAGAGAGAGAGAGAGAGAGAGAGAGAGAGAGAGAGAGAGAGATCTTATATAAGATCTTGTCGTAAATACGTGTAGGTAATTGGGTATAAGATCTTGCTTCGTGGCAAAGCTAGAAACAGAGTAGGTACCTACCTACTTAAGGCGCTTGTACCTACCACGACATCTTGCCTTATGGCAGAGAGAGAGAGAGAGAGAGAGAGAGAGAGAGAGAGAGAGAGAGAGAGAGAGAGAGAGAGAGAGAGAGAGAGAGAGAGAGAGAGAGAGAGAGAGAGAGAGAGAGAGAGAGAGAGAGAGAGAGAGAGAGCTATGAGAGAAAACTTGTCGCGAGGAAGCCAAAGCGAGGGTGGTCGGATCGGTTTGGTCGGAGAACGCCTCTCTCTCTCTCTCTCTCTCTCTCTCTCTCTCTCTCTCTCTCTCTCTCTCTCTCTCTCTCTCTCTCTCTCTCTCTCTCTTTGAACGATAGAATCCACGGGGTAAAATGATACTCGCTCGGACGAAAGCGGCAGAAAATTAGGGAATGCTCTAATCCTTCGTTCCAAATCTGCACATCCCGCTAAGGTCTGGACTAGGCGTCATGACTCGAGACCGTCACAAACTGTTGCATGCATGGAAGCCATTGGCTAACGCTTGACCAATGGCCGAGCACTTCAACCAAAGCAGGAGGGAACGGACAAATGGGAAGGAAGACTCGCCCCGACCCAGAAGGGCTTTCGTAAAGCACTGGATATATACCGTTCTGGTATCCGGACATAATTTCCAAGCCGGACCAATGTTCGGTTACGGTAATGCAGGAGGTAATTCAGAGAAAGTAGCCTTGTTGTAAAAGTCTATGCATTTTCACAAATCTACCGAGCAAGAGTTTTATTCCGACCAGAGAACGGGAGATTAGTTTCTACGTATTAGGATATTGGACCGAAGGGAAAGAGGAGAAGGGGAGAGAGGGTAGGGGGGTGCAGAAGAGAGAGAAAAGGGGGGGGGGGAGTGGGGAAGGCTTGTTGTTGTTTTTGTTGTGGGGGTGGTAGACGCAGGCGGGGGAGGAGGGGGGGGGTAAGAATGGGGGAGGAGGGAGAAGGAAGAAAGTGTTTTTTGTCGTCTTTTTATATTCTGCTTCTCCAGTAACACAGATGGCAATCGTGGGGTTCCTCTTGAGCAATGGACCCCCGACGCCTAGCAACGCTTCCAGCGGCATCTATTTTCTCTTTAATTTAATATCCGGCTACATTTATGCCACGCAGGTCAAGACCTCGCCGTAAAGTTAGGCATAAAAAAAAAGAATAAAAGTTCTCAGAACTTCTCTATTACCTACAGTTGTATTTCCATACAGGCGAAAGGAGGATGTAGATATCCTTCGAAATACATCACGAAATGCAATAATACGGTAGGGAAAATTGAGCCCGGCATAAAAAAAATAGAGAAACATTAAGGAACGTGCCATTAGCGTTCGTTTGGTAGCGGCGTTGCATGGTGCGCTTGCTGCCGTCACAGCCCAACACGTCACACCGCTCGCTATTCTGCCAATCACAACGCTCCGCCACTCCTACCACGAATTTTACTGGTCCATTCCATTGTATCATTTTTTTTTCTATCATTCCACACTGAAGGACGTTTATTTAGATGTTCTTGCCTCTAATATTAATATAGATAGAATATTCAGCGAATAGATTTCTTGCGGCCGATGCGAATCTAAACCCCACGAAATACTGCTCGATGTAATACCCAAATACCAGATTTTTGTCAAATACCGGAGTTTTTGATAGCCGGGCGGAGGACGGAGAGCCGTGTTATTGAGCGGAATCGCTAAAATATCCTACCGTAACGAAGGCTCGGCCGCTCTGCTTGTATCATGCAGTCGCTTGAGGTGGGTGGCTACACGGCGACAGGGACAAGCCTGCCATCTAGGCGGCAGCAGCGAACACTTTCTCTCTCTCTCTCTCTCTCTCTCTCTCTCTCTCTCTCTCTCTCTCTCTCTCTCCACAACTTACGTATATATATATATATATATATATATATATATATATATATATATATATATATATATATATATATATATACACACACAGAGTCGACTCAGGTAGATAGATAGATAGAGAGATAGATTGATAGATATTTACAGTATATATATATGTATAGAGACCTACAGATTAGACAGTACATGGATATATAAATGGATACTTATAATTAGTTATTTGATTATATAGTCTGATGCCGTTTAATTAAACTTGGTGGTAATGGGCTTGAATTGTTAGGGGATGTTTTTGTAGTTCCTCCAAAAATCTAAGTGACCTTGCGTGACCCGAGCGAATGACGTCATTCCACGGAAGAGGGTAATGAAAGAATGGAGAAAGAATAAAGAAAAGAATAACAGGCATCATGAAGAAATAGATATAGAAATACAATAGAATATGTTAGAAAGGAATGGGCGGAAGATGTGCTGTTAGGAGAGAGCAAAAGACAATTAAGGAATGATATCGGAACTATAAGAGGAAAAATTGTAATTCTTGAATGAAGAAGAAATGAAAGTTGGCGAAATAATGAAGAAATAACGAATGGGAAAAATAACATAAAAACACATGAAGAAGAAAACCTGATATTTTATCATGATTATATATTATAAAGAAATGAAATACATAAGGGAAATAGAATGACAGTTTACAAAATTTCGACAATTCAAAGAACGTATGATTAATTTAGATTAAGCAGAACATTATGAACATTTCGAAGTCAAGACATGTTTAAGAAATAATCCAATAGAAATGTAAGAATTTTAAAAGGAGTATGATAGAATGTAAGAGGTTAAATATAAATTTGATTGTTGATATAAGAAAGAGTTGTTGATTGTGAAAGAATCATTGGAAATAGAAGAAAAGTTGGAAGAGATGTTCCAATTTTATATATATATATATATATATATATATATATATATATATATATATATATATATATATATATATATATATATATATATATATATATATATATATATATATAATGTGTGTGTGTATATGTGTCTGTGTGTGCTTTATCAGACTAGAAGGACGTATCACATGCCTCGAGCACTGCCCGTCAGGTTGCTGTAAATACGAAGTAGATTAGAAATACTAATTTGGTTAACGAACAGGTAAGCAAGTTAGGCCGATCATTGTATTATAAATGTGGGAAAAGTATTCTGGGTTCCAATATTTGCCTTGTTTGATCTCATTAATAATGGAAAAAAATAAGCAAATGGTATATAGACAGGTAAGCTCCTACTAATCTTACAAGAGAAATCTTATTTCCTTTTTGTTTTACGTTTGCATATTTTGATAATGCGTATTTCTGTAATGGTGTAAATGTAGCTTGATGTTTATACCTATATCTATGTATGTATCCATCTATCTATCTATCTATCTATCTATATATGTATATATATATATATATATATATATATATATATATATATATATATATATATATATATATATATATATATATATATATATATATATGTGTGTGTGTGTGTGTGTGTGTGTACATATATACACTTTAACCTAAGCCAATTACCCATTTCATCAACAATGGTAGTAAGATTAGACAAACACAAGCGCTTAAACAATAACAAATACATATGAACACTTAAAAATACATACATGTACTTAACCACCATCAAGACAGGTATATACACCTATACATATCGTCACAAGCACACATATACATGACACGGTATCCCATTAATTCAGAATTCCCTCTTCGGACTATAGAAATGGCCAGTTATCATTAGATGGTTACACACATAATCATGTAAGTATATAAACACATAGAATATAAAATTACAAGCTATATATCGGAGAGAAGGTATACACTGGAGATCAGTACATATGTAGCACAAATCCCTTCCTGACAGATAGGATTAAGCCACTCTTAAAATCCTATTGTGACCACCTCCCTGTTTCAGACGTGTTATGTCCGTAGACTTGAGGCATCTGTACCTGTTACGCTGGTCAGGATAAACGCAGTTTGAGGATGTTTTCTTAGCTTGTCATTCAGTTCATTATTTGAACATGCTAAATTATCTTACGATGAATATTGAGAAAGCACACACACACACACACACACACACACACACACACACACACACACACACACACACACACACACACACACACACACACACACATATATATATATATATATATATATATATATATATATATATATATATATATATATATATATATATATATATATATATATATATAGATATATATATATATATAAGTTATATCCCGCTCTTACTAGGTTCTCTTAGGTTATATGATACATTAGTGATTGTATAATACAAAGCTATCTAATATATATTTCTTAACCCGTGTCTCTGTTTACATTGACCACAGTTGCCAGACTCCACTGATACAGACCCGCTCGCTTAACTGAGCATAATTATATAATCTAGTGACCATGTATATGTCATCAGAGTTGGCAATAATGCAACACTTGTGTTATCTGCTTATCTATTCATGAAGAATTTTCGCAGATTCAGGAAAATTTGCCTGCAATATTAAATGCAATCAATGATTTTTTCCCCCCTCTCTGCTATACTCTCTTTTACCTGCGTGCGGTATAAAATTTTAATTGAATTATGAATGATTACGGTCATGCTTATGAGTTCCAGCCTAATAGTTATTTGCCAAAATGAAATACACCCATACGTCACGGTCGTGTATGCAGCAAGACTTGTATCATTGTAGGAATATCGATTCAGAGATACACTCACTCACTAGCACACACACACACACACACACACACACACACACACACACACACACACACACACACACACACACACACACTCAATGAGAAAGACATTTCAAGGTTTATATATATATGTATATGTGTGAGCAAAGACTACATCTCCATAATTCACGACGTTTCGCTTGTGAGTTAAACATCTTCAAGTTAGACAAGACGGCTTTATGACGCTAAATATTGAAGCTCTATTGTTAAAGGTGTGGCTTTGAACTGCTGTGTGGATCGTGGATGGCAGCGTATAGTGCAGGGTGGTTGTGAGGGTTTGGGGGAGGAGGTTATTGAGGTAGGGCAGGAGGGGGGAAATATCATATGTCACCAAATCAAAGGTCAGATGAATGTGACCTCAGGCGCTAAAATGCGTCTTTCTGACCTTCTTCAGAGAACCTGTGTTGCTTGGTTACTGTTTTGGTCAATCCTATGATCTGCAGCTTGTGGGGGTCGGTACTATAAGTTATGATACAGAGGGGAGGGGTGATCAACACGCCAGGGGAGTGGCTGACTAACAGACAGGACTGAGGCTACCATGCACGAATGCATCTTTATGGCTGGGGCTCTGTCTCGTGTGTGGAGACAGCTTCCAGCATTTATACATGCCCGCTTATCCATACTCCCTTGATACTATCATACAGGTGTTTCTCTTCATGTCTTTGGTAATGAGAGTCACAGGATGCTTTTCCAATAGATAGATAGATAGCTATGTGAATAGATGAATAGACTGATAGGTGTACATATAGATAGATGTACATATAAATTGATAGAGAGATAGATAATAGATAGGTATATTGACAGGTGAATAGATAAATATACAGTTAGATAGATAAATAGAGGGATAGATAAATATAGAAAAAGATAGATATACAGATAGTTATATGAGGTGCCAAATCTGGGTTAATTCACAAGGAGTCCATAGGCTCTAAGACGAGAATATCCTAGCGAGGTAGCGTCAGGATCAGACGAAGAAAAGCCGCATTTGTTCACATCCATTCTCTAACTGTCATGTGTAATGCACCGAAACCACAGCTACCTATCAATATCCAGACCCCACAGACCTTTCCATGGTTTACGCCGGACGATTCACATGCCCTGGATCAGTCCATTGACAGCACGTCGAACCCAGTATACCACTTCGTTCCAATTCATTCTGTCTCTCGCATTCCTTTCACCCTCCTGCATGTTCAGGCTCCGATCGCTCAAAACTTTTCACTCAATAAAAACTTTATGTATACACATACACACACACACACATATATATATATATATATATATATATATATATATGTATATATATATATATATATTATCCCTGGGGATTGAGGAAAAAGAATACTTCCCACGTACTCCCTGCGTGTCGTAAAAGGCGACTAAAGGGGGAGGGAGAGGGGGGCTGGAAATCCTCCCCTCTCGTTTTTGATTTTCCAAAAGAAGGAACAGAGAAGGGGGCTAAGTGAAGATATTCCCTCAAAGGCTCAGTCCTCTGTTCTTGACGCTACCTCGCGGGAAGAGGCAAATGGTATGATATGAAATATATATATATATATATATATATATATATATATATATATATATATATATATATATATATATATATATATATTTGTTTATTTATTCATAATACTTTGTCGCTGTCTCCCTCGTTAGCGAGGCAATGCAAGGAAAGAGACGAAAGAATGGCCCATGCCACCCACATACACATGTATATACATACACGTCCACACACGCACATATACATACCTATACATTTCAACGTATACATACATATACATACATATACATATACATACATATACATATATACACACGTACATATTCATACATATGTAATGGCGAAATCTCCAGTCATGAACAAAATCCCCATTGAAGCCAGGCCTTAAATGAAAAAAAAAATAATTGATAATATGGTAAAGTATTCAGGGAAGAAGAAAGATTTTCAATCCCTTGAAAAACATGAGCAAGTCATAGGTAGTAGGAAAGACATGGGAGGGAGAGATATATCAGAATATAGTATTGCAGAGAGAGAGAGAGAGAGAGAGAGAGAGAGAGAGAGAGAGAGAGAGAGAGAGAGAGAGAGAGAGAGAGAGAGAGAGAGAGAGAGAGAGAGAGAGAGAGAGAGACATCATAACAGTTCATCCTTGAGTCACCTTCGACAGCACTGCAATCATATGACGCAGGGGGTTGCTGAGTATTATATACTCAAGCTTATGGTGAAGGCATGAAAGAGTCCAGTTCTTGAGAACACAAACCGAAGCAATATCTGAGGAAGAGGGAAAGAGAAACAAGAATTCTGAAGTCAGACCGAGAGATGATGGAGTCGGATCGTTGTAGACTCGATTCCGTCAATTGAGGATCTATAGCTAGATCCACCCCAGATGTAAGAACAGTATACTCCATACAAGGATGATTCAGTCTTTTGTATATTCGAGGTAACTGTTCAAAGGAGAAAAATTTTTCAGCATGTGAATAAGGATCTCCATATCTCAGAAGGACGCGATGGCATACGTGTAACTTAGAATATGTGTTATGTTGACGTAAAGTAATTTCATTGTCCACAGATGTAGGATTATAGGTTCGATAAAGGAGACAATAGCATTACATCTGATTAGGTTTCATAGAAATACAAAGATAAGCACACATACAATCACAGACATACAAAATATTCATACATACATATACACAAACATAAGGACGCATATTCTCAGACATACAAGAACACTCAAACACGCACATAACCTTACACAGACACGCACAGACAAACATCATAAACACAAATTGGGATACACATAATTAAACATTATCAAGCTCTCACAATTTCACACTTCCTCCTGAGCTACTCTTAAGGAGAAAGTTGTACGATACAGTATCTCACATCATTTCAAAATATAAGTTAATACTGTAAAAAAATCACATATCGAAATGATATATCCAGAACCAACTTCGTGTTAAATGATTTACACAATGTATTCAGTTGATATTAGGTTATAATCACATAACGTATAACTATCCACTTGTAAATTTGCCTAATGGTTGTAACAGAGCTTATAATATATCAGAGTCAATTGATATGATACATGATAACACAACACGAAAGATAGATTTGTTTTTATTCTACAACGAATATCTTCGCCAAAGGCGTAAAGGCAGATCAGGTAAATATCTCAAATACTCTCCTTTAATGTGCGAATTTTCGGACATCACTTCGCGATGTGATTTCGCGGGCTTGTTGTAACTGAGGAGCTCAAGCGTCATCTGATACCGCGAAATTAGCGAACTTGATTAGGTTCAGATGTTCGCGGGTGTGATGTCTGTAATTAGTGTATATGAGGCTCACTAATGACGCATTAAACCCAGATCTTAAAAGTCAAAGAACCAGTTATACCCGGATTTTCGGGGTCCAAGAACTAATTAAACCCGGATCTTCGGGGTCAAAGAACTAGTTAAACTCGTATCTTCGGGGTCAAAAAACTAGTTAAACCAGATCTTCGAGGTCAAAAAACTAGTTAAACCAGGATCTCCGGGGTCAAAGAACTAGTTAAACCCGGATCTTCGGGGTCAAAGAACTAGTTAAACCCGGATCATCGTGGTCATTGTATCAACAGAGACAAAGCTGAGTTAAAACCAGTGTATCTGGGTTTAACGCAGCTCAGTGACACCTAAGGCTAAATAGTCTGGGATTTTATTAAATAGCTAGGACCATTAATATTCTAACTCGTCTTATTCTAACTCATTTCTGTGATGATTCACCTCAGTTCCACCTCATTTCCCGAAATCGTTTTAGGATATTCTTGTCTTCTCTTTGAGATATCTTTTCTAACATTTTAAAACGTTCTGCAAATGATAGCATACATATTTGGAAAAATGATACTCGTAATATTTTCTACGATATTCTTAAATTACCATATGATATGTCGATTATTTGTTAATATATCACTCAAGTAATCTTTAGTATGGTCAGACCTGACATACACAAGTACTATCCTTTCTTCCTTTCTTTGAAATTTTTCACTTTTGATCACTATCGCCCCTAATAGGGAAATGACTATTCGAATACTTTGTACTCGAATACCCTTCGTCTCTAGTTGGTGAGCAACGGGGTCTACACCGGTCATTTCCCATCAGGCTCACACAGCCAGCAGATAGCATTTTACCGAACCTAAATGTACAACAAAGAGGTATATGAATACGAACAAAGTGCATATGAACGCGCACCTTCATAAAACATACAAACCTTCAACAGGGGTAGCGCTCCCGCCTGTTGCGCAGGGGTCGCGGGTTCGATCCTGGCTGTTGGAGGTTTGTATGTTATATATATATATATATATATATATATATATATATATATATATATATATATATATATATATATATATATATATATATATATATATATATATATATATATATATATATATATATAACCCAAGCAACTGCATTAAAGAGCCATATTGATTAGTATAGCTATGTGTACATTATTTACTATGTCACTGTACCACAGACTGTAAAGCTATTACGGAAAACGATATCTTTAATTCAGGAAACTGTAATTCTTATTATTACGAAAACATTAAATGCTATCATTCTAGAAATGAATATTTTAAAGTTGTGGTTGGCTGTCACAGAGTCATATATATGATGTTTACGATGGAAAGTTTTTGGAAACTTTCGTCTAATGCCTTTTCCGTTCTCAATAAAAGACAAATTTTCTGGAAGAAGATTGAGAAATTAGGCTGCAAAAAGGAGGTGCACAAAATGGAGTTAAAAGACGAAATCATTCTCATTCATAGGTAAGAAGGACATTGTATCTTCTGAGATATAGTGAAAAGACTTATTACGTTTAATGAAATATATGGGTATATATATTCTGATATTTAGAAGAATGCAGACACTACTATAAGATACATGAATACTATATCAAATATTCCTGTGGATGAAATATTCCCATCGTTATGAGTAGCCCCAGATTTATTCCTCGATGAGTCAACTTCTAGAAGATATTCATGAATACTCACCACGGTTCATAACACAGAAGAATGAAGCACAGGAATTACACTTGCACACACTCACACACACGTGACACCCCATGAGTCTAGAACTCCCTCCCCACACTTTTCCAATATATAATCAAAGCTAAAGTATTCCAAATATAGGGAAGCCTTTATCTATGAGAGAGCAAAACCCACTGTTTCTTGAGTTCCCAAATGCACCATTCGCGGTCATGCATCACTAGGTAACAAACATGCAGCTAGACTACTGGTTAAAGGGAATAGCAGATATATGAAAAGCCTTGAAAAACACACACAAGCAAAGTCGTTGAATACAAAATATATCTTTAAATATGTTATGAATATACTACTTCTACCCACTCCAGAACACCGTTTTATCAGTCCCCTGCATCTTCGACGCTGCACTCCACACAGGAGCAAGGATATGTTGGACTTCAGTGGAATTATGGTTGTCACGAGACTGTACTCTCTCCCATACATTGCCGATGATACAGCCACGTCGAGGGCGACTTCTCTCTCGTAGCCACTACAAACATACGTGTAAATCTTTATATGTACATCGACAGATGTAAGAAGAAGTACTCACATAACATATACATACACGAAGCTTCTCAAAGCACTTACTGTACTACCGGTACTGAAGTCAGTTAAATTATCACACTCAAACCACATTTACAGGAGCTGCACTTGGCAAGGGTATACACCCAGTGCCTGATTGCTTCGATTGCCTGAGCGGCATAGCCACGGAGAGACCACATGGGTCTGAATGGTACGAGCTGAGGGCAAGAGGGCCGGACCAAGAGAACACTGAAAGACTTGGGAACAAGTTTGTGGTACGAGAAGGGAGGGAGGAGAGAGACACTGGTAGAAAGAGGGAGGGATAAAGATAGATAAAAGGAAAATAGCAAATATATATATATATATATGAATGTATATATATATATATATATATATATATATATATATATATATATATATATATATATATATATATATATATATATATATATATATATATATATATATATATATATATATATATATATATATATATATATATATATATATATATATATATATATATGTATATTCATTATATTTATTCATTATACTTTGTCGCTGTCTCCTGTGTTAGCGGGGTAGCGCAAGGAAACAGACGAAAGAATGGCAAAGCATCTTTTTACTCTATCGTTCCACCACCTTCGTTTCCAGCCCTTCTCTTTGTTCCCTCTACTTCTGATATGTTTGTCCTTTTAGTCAGTATCTCTTCACTCATCCTCTCTACATGTCCAAACCATTACATCACAACCTCTACATTCCTCCCTGTATTCGTCTTATTACCACACCTCTCTCTTGTCCTATCATTTCTTATTAGATCAACCCTCCCCACACCACATATAGTCATCGAACATTTCATTTTTAGCACATTCGCTCTCTTCCATACTTTTTCATCTAGGGTCCAAGCCTCTCACCGTCGAGAATACTATACCATCAAACATACCATCTTTACCCTCACAGACAGAATACTTTCTTACAGCATGAGGATATCAAATTATCTAATATCAATACTGTATATATCACAAGTACTTCAATTCTCAACATCCTCGTTCAGTAGATCGGATTCTTAATCGAATCATAAAATTTTCTTTAGATATGATTGTTGATAAATCGGTCACTTTGTATTTTCCTGCATTAGAAGTGGTTGATATGTACTTTGCCATGATTCATGTTGATAGCAAGAACATGTGTTTCTATTCATTAACAAGAACATATGATCTACATGTACTTTGCTATGATTTGTTTCAGTAGCAAAGACATATGATTCACAAGCACTTTGATATGGGCCATTTAGATTACAAAAACATATGATTTTCATGTATAGTGATATAAGACATATCAATACCGAAAGCAAATGTAATTTTGATATACTTATCGATACCTCTCTTAAAAAAGTGATGTGTGTGTGTGTGTGTGTGTGTGTGTGTGTGTGTGTGTGTGTGTGTGTGTGTGTGTGTGTGTGTGTGTGTGTGTGTGTGTGTGTGTGTGTGTGTGTTTGTGTGTGTGTGTGTATGTGTGTGTGTGTGTGTGTGTGTGTGTGTGTGTGTGTGTGTGTGTGTGTGTGTGTGTGTGTGTGTGTGTGTGTGTGGAGGCAAGATCTGTGCATACCGAAAACCTTAAAGCCTGTTATTAATTTCACAGGGTACAAGCTTCCTTAATATATACATGCAGTACATCATCCTGAAATTCTTAACGATGATTTCGGAAATCATGTAAAAAAGATAATATCTAACGAGATGACTCAGTAGACATTTTGAATACAACGAAGGAAATGAATATATTTAATTTTTCCTTTAGAATTTGATTAAGCTTTCTGTGGATGCCACAATTAAAATATGAAGAAAAATAAATATATGAATATTTGAATAAAAATAATATATTCGTTTTCCAAACTGAATCTATGTATTCATTGAGTATGCATGGGAAATTAAACTCCTCTGCATTTAAATGGTCTCAAGCTAAGCTCTCAAAATAAGCCTGTCTTATGTCCTAACCCTTTCATTAAAGGGTTGTCACACATGTTTCCTGCAACTGATACATAAATGACATGGACTTACGAATCATTTCTGAGAAGTTAACTGAAACATTCTGAAGCACGACTATCGCTTCAGGTACGCTATAACTGAAATGTAGTATTCCTGTCAAAGTTTCATTTCCTTACGTTCAATACCAAACAGTTGTACACACACATGGCTACATACATATCCTAGAGATGAGGCCCTACGAGTATAGAACTTCTCTCTCTCTCTCTCTTTGTAGATAAACACAGACATATGCATATATATATATATATATATATATATATATATATATATATATATGTATATATATATATACATATAAACTCACCTGTACATCCACAAACTTATATATATATATATATATATATATATATATATATATATATATATGAACAAAGTGCATATGAACGCGCACCTTCATAGATCATACAAACCTCCAACAGCCAGTATCGAAACCGGGACCCCTGTGCAACAGGCGGGAGCGCTACCGCTAGGCTATGATCGTTCTAATAGGGAAATGACTCTTCGAATACTATGGACTCGAATACCCTAGTGGTAGCGCTCCCGCCTGTTGCACAGGGATCCCGGGTTCGATCCTGGCTGTTGGAGATTTGTATGTTATATGTATGTATATAAACATATATATATATATATATATATATATATATATATATATATATAGTGTATTTATGTAGGGGAGTCTATATGTTCCACAAAGTTACCAAATAACTAAACCATGAGAAGTAACGTCACAGTCGTAAGGAACCTCCTACTATAATATCTAATTGTCAAGGGGCTTAAATGAATATATATATAAAGCCCTGAGAGAGCTCAGCTAAATACATATAGAGCTTAGGAAGAGATCATGTTAATATAAGTATACACAGAGTTCACGTATTTGCATAATGAGCATCGGGAGATCGCTTATGGAGACAGGCTTGGGAAAAGGTGTAAGAGAAGAGCAGGCTTGTGAGAGTATTAAGGAGAGAGAGAGAGAGAGAGAGAGAGAGAGAGAGAGAGAGAGAGAGAGAGAGAGAGAGAGAGAAAGAGAGAGTAGGGAAAAGGGGAGTACATCTCTGTGTACTGAACACCTGTCACTTTAACAGATGTTCTAGTGTCGCCTCAGGGCAAGACTGATTTCACATTTTCTTCCAGTGATGTTAAGGGAAGAACATTGTTCAATCTTCCAGTAGCATCAAGGAAGATACACTCGTTAATCCAACGGGAATAACAGCAAAAGCAATCCGGCCAATCTTCTAGGATAAACGAAGGAGATATGTTCTTCAGTCGATATCATTATTTCTGTCTTGATCTAATATCCTTTAGTTGAGTCCCCCAATCGTTAGACACAGCCTAATCCTTGGTTTTTGAATCGTCTAATCAGAAGACTTAGACTAACCCGAATCTCCTAGTCGTATGATACAGCCAAATTGATATAAGCTGTAAATCAGACTAATCTTAATTACTTGAAAATCCCCTTCGTAAGGCAGTCTAATCTACAGCATTTGAACTACCCAATCATAAAAGAGAGCCCAATCTATTACATTGTTTTTGTTAAGGAATATTTTAACTATTGCCAGTCACTAAGAACATCGACTGAGATGATAAGATGGTTCCCTCCTGATTTGGATCTCCAAATCGTATGACACAACCTAACCAATATTACTGTTCCTGTTGACTTAAGGAAAGCTAATACTAATCATAAAGAAGAACCTCGACCGGGATGATAACATGGTTTCCTAATATTTTGTAAGAAAAAGGAAAATTCTTATGAGTCTTCTGTATCATTTCTGACCACACGGGTCCAAAGATGAAGCCATAAACAGTATGTGTAGCTAATAACTCGTACAAAACACCAATTAGCGATAATTACTGAGACAAAAGACTAGGAAGGATCCATTTAGTGTGGCTCCACTACAGCTGTTGTTGTTGTTAATGTTACCGTTGTCGTTCGTTTAGTGATCATGATTTTTTATCTGTTTATATGTGATCGAAATGAAGCTTACAAGACTTTCTCACACACACACACACACACACACACACACACACACACACACACACACACACACACACACACACACACACACTTATATATATATATATATATATATATATATATATATATATATATATATATATATATATATATATATATATATATATATATATATATATATATATATATATATATATATATATATATATGTATATATATATATATATATATATATATATATATATATATATATATATATATATATATATATATATATATATATATATATATATATATATATATTTCTACTTAGCTCTCATACATGTATGCATATTTCTATAAATGGAAACTGCCTTTCATCAATACAGGTTGGTAATACAATTTCTTTAAATACGTAATTATGGACATGTCTCATTATAACTTGATTAACAGATTAGGATAATGAATATCAGTTCTGTCCATGGTACAAACTGTTTTTCATTCTGTGTGTAAACAGCAGTTTTATAGCATTAGTTATGTTTGGCAAATATTAAGGAAGCAAGACCACACACACACACACACACACACACACACACACACACACACACACACACACACACATATATATATATATATATATATATATATATATATATATATATATATATATATATATATATATATATATATATATATATATATATATATATATATATATATATATATGAATTGAGAACGAATTCATGTGCCTGACTAGCCACATGTGGATGACGTGGTGAAAAATGGTTAAGAGTTTCATGAGCTCCTGCATCATATTACTTTCGCTTGATCTATGTATTTCGGTCTAATTTTAGATGACTTAGATTTTTTTTATTGATTTAGATGGCTAAGAACCGTGTTTTTGTTCTTATTTTTGTATGCTTGCTTTCACTGACTCCAAAATGACAACAGAAATCTTTACAAGATGATCGGATTCCAAGCTATAGCCCTTCATGCTTGGTTTCTGTCAGTATCGACGTTAACTGAAGCTGTTACTTCGTTACTAACCAATTTATGAGTTGACACTAGTTACCATACGAATGAGGTACACAGCTTTCTTTATCAACACTGGTAAGGTCACAGGACTAACATTTGATATAACAACAGCATGATATCACAGAGTATATAGAAAAAACTTTGTGTATAGACGTAGAATTCGCACCCAAAATCCCATCCAGAAACCAAAGTCTCCTACATGACATTGTTGCGAAACTCCTGTGTATGTGCATTATAGAATGTTCACTACACATTTCACTTCGAGAGAAAAATATACTGGATATAATTCCTTTTTGTGATCTCTGAAGATAAAGTGATTCTTTACATCGGTTGTACAGGAAATGATCAGAGGAGATTTCATAGTGTGCCGTGTTGCTCTTTCCAAGAATTCTGTTGACACTCTGCATCCTGGAATATGTATGTACGTATTCTACAAGTTTAGATTTGATTGCTCCTTCGTGTAGTCATTTTTTGATGAGCAATATCATCCTAGTTTTTCTCATGATTACATTTCCTTTGGCATTTTCCCCATCAGGAAGTTGATATCTAATATATGATATGAAATCTAAGATAGAAAGTTTTTGTGAAGGTTTGACTGTGTTATGGTCAGAGTGAGGCAAAGCATGTGTTAATCAGCCCATATGGCAGTAATACTAGGTTCTTTGTAGTAAGTTATTTCAGTGAAAAATGAGATTCAGATCTATTATGGATATACTAATATCTCAGTAGCCTGTAAGTTGATAAAATAACCAGCTCTAAGCTAGTATACGAATAATATAAATGCTAACCTCTGGCGAAGCTGTATCACTGGGAGTACAGTATCGTCAAGGAAATTTTCACAGCAAAGGCGTCCACATTTTCATACTTCTGGAAGTTGCGCAGCCTTGAACTTCAGGGGAATTTAGGAAGGACCTAGATGGCGCCCTGACTTCATGGGAACTGGGTCTGGGGTGGTTATGAAAATATATATACCTGTAACTATAAATGCAGCATTTAGAGGTATTTCATGCGTCCACCTGCTTCAGGAATATTGCTCTCTTCTACGTTATACAAAGTGAATAGGAAATTAGTCAAAGATGCGCATATGTTCTTACAGTATCAAATATACCATGAGTGATAATGTTATGTGTACGATAAATCTATAAATCTTATTGTAACAAAACTAAACATGATCACCTACTTGAGTTGCCGATGATTAATCATTTAAACTGATAACTCTTTAGTTCTGATCATTACCATCTAGGTCCCTTATAGGACTGCTGGTTGGGAGATCTCTCGACATGCGCCTATCTGTTGATCAAATGACTTTCAACCGCTTCTGAGTATGTATCTCTTACCTTTAGAGGCTTTCTTAGTGTTTTTTCAACCTACTTACTCCTAGGCTATAGATCGTGACCTGCTGACGTCAATATATGTCCTGTAGCGAGTACATATCTCCACCGAACTGTGGGGCGACAAAACGATATCTTCTAACCATCGACAACGACCTGATTTTTAAAACAGCGTTCAGAACAGCACTTTACTTTGAACTTTACACTTTGTCATCACTCTAGACAAAACTGGAACACCTCGTTCATGTATAACTTCAGAATCCTTATTAGACGACGTTTGTAAGCCAGATAACTATAGATGTTCGTGTACAGAGCCGACCCATGATGTAGAAGTAAATATCCACTGCAGATGTGTTCGCAATGTAAGCCATAACATCTCGCGAAATCGAGGAGTCTTGAAATAACCACCATATGCAACCTAGACTTTTAAAAGATAGCATAAAGCAAGATGCCTTATCTAAAAGGACGTGGGGTATAAATACACCATGTATCACATTTGCTAGTAACCCATATGAGGCCAAAACAATAACTTATATATCTATATCATACATACGTATATATATATATATATATATATATATATATATATATATATATATATATATATATATATATATATATATATATATATATATATATATATATATATATATATATATATATATATATATATATATATATATATATATATATATATATATATATATATATATATATATATATATATATATATATATATGCACCCATATAAATCATTCAAACAAAACAATGCAAACATATTTCATATTCATTCTAAATCTATAAATTCTGTCTCTTTGGATTCTCAAAGTTCACTTACATAATTTTCATAAGGCTGTTGATACATATGTCAGGAGTATAAATATATTTATGTTTCTCGAGAAAAGGGTTAAAGCGAATGAAAGAAACAGAAATAAAAGAAGCAATTAACGTTAATGAGAATATCTTAGACAAAGGAAAGGGTAGATTACTTAAGAACGAGACATGAGAAATAGATCAATATATGAGGCCACATGCATGGTGAGAGTGTAGGTAGTCTTAGACTTCTACTAAACACCTGAAGAATTTGTTAAAAGATAAATTTGGTTGGTGAATATAGTTTGATGTTGACGACTTTAATGACCCTGGTAACTGACAGTTCTAAACGCCAATCAGCCAACCAACCAGTCAAATCCACAGAATGCAGCAGAATGAAAAAAATGAACATATTGAATAACGAACAAGAAAGTGTATGTGAGAATAACAGACGATGCTATAGATGAGCGTAGAAGAAATAACAAATAACAAAGGTATTTCACAATTATGCACAATCATTATTCTAAAACAATGAGTAAACATAACAAAGAACGTCACTATCTACAAATAGTTTGATAATAATTCAATAAACTACCCTCGAATCCAAAGGATATTCTACAAAAACTACCACGGAGCTGGCAGATAATCTAAGCTTTCCTTGCAAGAGAATTACAAGAATGCTAAATTAAGATCATCTTTAGTAGTAGAGAGTCAGACACCTTGCAAACCATAAATCATGAATAGTTTGGATTTGATTGTGATGTGATTTAGGGAGAATTCAGACAGCCTTCCTGATTAGAATCATGAGCCGTTATCAACACCTTCTATGCAGTGAGATAGCTAATTGATAAACATAAATATCACT
Organism: Panulirus ornatus; assembly: GCF_036320965.1. Taxonomy (NCBI): domain Eukaryota; kingdom Metazoa; phylum Arthropoda; class Malacostraca; order Decapoda; family Palinuridae; genus Panulirus; species Panulirus ornatus. The sequence continues at coordinate 4,825,908 of NC_092295.1, forward strand.
TGTGTTATCTCATAAACATGAAACCCTTACCTCACATTTTCTTACACGAAACAAAGGTATCTATATTTACTTAAGAACTATAGATTACTAAGACATTTGTAGTGAACAGATATATCAGAAGGCAAATGTAATTGTCTTCCTGTGGCTATACGAAGAAGATGCACTTTAAAAATCATCTCTTTGAGACACTCACGTCCTTGCAAACAATTATGATCAGTCTTGGCCATATGAGAGTAGTATCATAAATCATCGAGTCATCTATAATCTTGCGATTTATTCTAAATGAAAATTACTTTATATGAATACTATGATACATAGAAGCTGCTTTCTACAGACACATGTAGAGTTAGTGTTTCCCTGTGGGAACCCGAAGATGGTATGCTTTCTTAAGCTTTTTACTTTTACGTTGGCTTAATCACGCAGTCTACAAACAGTCCCACAACATACTAAGATTAATCTTCCGGTAGAGAATGAGGTATATATATGATGCACTTCATTTGTCTGAGAAGTTGAAGTCGTACCAAGTCAATCATTTATTTAAGATAAGATGAGGATAAGCATTATCAGATATTTAAGAGTGTCGAACGTTTTTTGAGAAAGATATGAGAGGGATCCATTTCACTGTTATGAAGTATAAAGTACTGAGGTTATGATAGCATGGATCATAACAATACCTTCATTAATTATGCATATGCAATCATAGCCTTGAGATGTTAAGAAAATTGATGATTGCAGTAGGTGTAACAAGGTTTTGTTCCAATAAACACTCATTATTCGCTCGAAAACAAGATATGTAGTGGTTATATGTTGAACACCACATTGTATTCATCATCTGCTTATCGTTACCTCTAGCACAGACCTACATAAACGATGTTAGTATGAACAAATAAGGTGAATACTCTGAAGAATGATTTCTGAGAATTATTAGAAAACTCTCAGTGTCAAACTCTGATGGTATTTACAACATAAGAACATGATCTCTAAAGAAACAGAGAGGAAAGTGTAGTTGATGTAATGATTAGAATAAGAGGAAAGATAAAAAGATACGGATCCCAAACTGTTAACTAGTAAACGGGAAAAGATAATGATTATTTATTTGAGATAGTTCGAGGTGTACTTGTCGTAGCCTTTCAAGTCTAAGTGGTAATATTCCTGAAGAAACTAAGGCTAGAGGAGACTGCTATTGTGCACCACTACTGTACAGTTCAAATGCTCTTAGAGGAGACAATATATACTTATATTTTTATAAAGTCAGAGACGGAGGTATGCTTACTTAGATATAGATAACAATTAGTTGATTATAACTACGTAGACGGTGTTGGTAAGTCAGAGGAAATCAAAAAATGTATTCACTCTATGATATTGGCTATGAGAAGATTCTATGTTGCGATGACTTAATGGGTGTAACATATGATTATCATCACCTGTAAAAGCGAAGCACTGATCAGTTCTTTAGAGTAACCATTATCAGTACATCAGAGAGTACGACAGTTCTTTGTAAAGATATATATACATGCTTCTAAGAAGTGTATCATGAATAGATCCTAAAAAGAAATAGTAGAATAATAAAGAACATAAGCTTGATGTCATTTCTCTTCTTAAAAAGAATAAAATACCCCTTGACCTGATAAAGTTTTCTTCCTCCAATCTGGCTTTGAACTTATATTGCTTTATTTTCCGGTATTCTTCTAGCCTTAGGCAATTTAATGTAATCTTTTAAAAATGTGAGATACTTGAGGTTATTAAGCAAAGATACATTGAAAATAGCATTTTTACGAACTTCCTTTCTCACAAAAAGGAAAATATAAGATTAACGAGTTAAGTATGCTAGATGGTTTGATCCCTCACATTAACAATAAGAGTTTGAGATATTATGATCTAGGATTCAACAGACTAAAATCCTTATGTAAACGAGGACTTTTCTCAGCCTCTGTAGCTGTTTGAAGAATATCAGCAGATTACAGCTCTACGCACCATCGTCTGCTACCCCCTGTGGACTGGCTTTTTATAGTGTAGATAAAATACAGTACAATATTAGCCTGAGAATGTATCACCAAAGCAACCAGTGGATTATATCCAGCCAAGGAAGTGAATGAAGTGTTGGTAACTGTATGTGGGTTAGTAATCGTGCTTATGACAATTTTCTCGGGATGTTTACATTCATGCTGTATAATGAAGGTAACGACACAGTTGTCAGAGAAGGTATAAATTGCTGGGTTTGGCATTCTTGCTGAAGATCGTTAGGAAGATATACAAGTATAAAAGAACTTTCATGTCATTATGGTCTGTGAAAAGACCCAGTGCCATCAGTGAAGAAATTATTGTTTGGTTTCTCTGGCTTGAAAGAATTCTTAGTTTTTTTAGGCACTCGAAAGCAATTTGGGAAGGCCTAGACAACAGTAGGAAGGATTTTGATGATACTGCGCCTGATATGAAATCAACATATTCCTTGACAGTACCAAAGTTTCATCTAAATTTCTAAACTGTCATTGATACGATTTTGAGATATTCTAAGTCAAAGTAATGTCAGGAATCCATGACAAATCGTTAAATGCAGTGAAAAATTGTAAACTCATATCCTCAAGCATGACGTTATGACCCTTAGAAATGATGGCCAGACCGTTGACCTAATCCTTAAAGGTTGGGTCATAGGTCGCACCATCATACATAAAGAGGTTAGATGCTAAAAGGTTAAGACGAATGGACGTGAGATTAGTCAATTGCTTATCGATTGATTAAACTTGATAACAAATTGCAGGAAATTTGCTGACAGGCTAGAATTGTTCAGAATGATGCTCTCATTTTAAGGCTAATATCCCACGTAAGACTTAAGAAAGTAAGTAGGAGGGATACTTGGTAAAATGGTACAATATGATTACGAAGAAGACAACATACTCTCTGAATTCACCTAATGCAGGTCAGTCAATTCTATCATTTCTAATTCGTCCCGCTGGAGAAAATATTCATCAGTATATTAGAGAATGATGAAATTATTACCTTAAAATCTGTTGCAGTGGTGACTTAACCCATGTATCATCCTCATTCCAGTGATCCACTAGATGAGTGAAGAAGTGACAAGTTGACTTTATCCTTTGTTTTATGATGTATGCAGATAAAACATAAACAATAAATGAAATGTTAAATTACACATACACACACACACACACACACACACACACACACACACACACACACACACACACACACACACACACACACACACACACACACATACACACACACACACATGGTATCTTATAACACACTGTTGCTCACCAAAGTGATTTATGGAAGGCCATCCCTACTAGCATCAAGGATGAGCCTAAAATTTTATCTCGACTCAAGAACACCTGTTCGAAGCTCAGTCTTCGAGCCTGCCAAAGCATAACATGGATGCAAACGGACAATCCAAATGTCATTAAGTAAAGTACACATACTCCAGTAAAAACCTAACAAATGAACTTTAATATAGACATAATCCAAACACTTTACTCAGACTGCAGGTAAAAAATACACTATGTTTGCATCCAGAAGCTCAATTTAAAAGTTTATATGTACTCATATAATAAAGTTTCGCGGGGAGGGAAAAGTGTGGGGGTACTTATCCCCGCATTCGAATAATTGAAAACAAAATGAAGCACTCTTGACGAGCATCAAAAATCGAAATACTCATAAATATTGTCCATAATAAATGCTGGTCGTGGAGGGGGCCATGACCCGTGTTTTTCCTGCTGTGGTGTTGACCAACATCCCCAGGGGAATATGGACGCCGATACGAGAGGTAGTGGACGCCAACAAACCTGCAAATATTTGCTTCTGGTTCAGCAAACAAGGAGGATGGCCCAAGCTGCGAAGCCCAGCCAAACTTGCTTGTAAATGCAGAGGGAAGGGAGGCAGGGAACGACCCCCACCCCCCTGCATGTGAAAAAGGAGGTGTCCAGATTAATTGCCTGTTCACAAGTGCTAATTGGCGTTCTGAGACAGCAAGGGGCAAGGGCGAGAGGCTGAGGGAGGCTTTCAGGGGGGTATGCAAAGGGACGACAGGGAGTGGAAGTAAGGGAAAGGGAGATATATGACGGTTAAGGATAAGGAGTAAGAATACATGATAAGAGATGAGGTAAAGAAGACAGATTAAGAAATGAATGGCGGATGAAAAACATAAATGATTAAAGAATGAACGAGAAAATGAGGGAATGATCAGGGGTGTAATCATTAACGCTGCTGACTAAGAGTCACACACAGGACTGCCCAGGATGGTAGAGTTGGTCCAGAGCTGACCAAGCTGTTTATCCACCCTTTTGGATGATTGATGTGTGGATACTTGGCTTAGGCAGGGTTTATATATATATATATATATATATATATATATATATATATATATATATATATATATATATATATATATATATATATATATATATATATATATATATATATATGTATATATATATATATATATATATATATATTCATTTAATATTTGTGTCATGATCCATATATTGTAGAAGGACAATCAAGCGTAATCTCGACAATAAAAACTAGAAAGATATTGGCCATGTAGAATAGAGATGTAGGTGTGCATGATTCGTTTGGCTATGTGTTCTCTGCTGTAGAATTGTTAAAGGAAAGCTGAAACACTTTTATCATCTTGTTTTTCAACAGCCACGAAAAAAATATACTTTTTTTTTTTAACTATTTTTCACTTTTAGTCATTTTTGGGACGTTTAATGGCACAAGGAAAATAACGGGAAGGGTGAAGGGAAAAAAAGAATTGAGGAAAAGTTTGAAAACTCATTGTGAATGTAATTATCCTCTGGGTGGGAAAATCCATTGTCCAAGTACGAAATCTAAGCTGATAGAAGCTTGATGATTAAGTATTTTAGAACTTAAGCTACTAACATTTCCAGTGACTAACACTGGCCAAAATGTAGTAATTTATAGTCCTGATAATGAGCTGTTGAAATTCACTGTTGATGTCAGTACTTTCGTTTGCCATTGTTAATATATAATTGCAAATTGATAGATATAAGCATTAGGAGAGTGATGCGTCTCCAACAAGCATACTTGAAATATACAACTATCAATTTCTTTTGATTCTATGTACGTAAGCTTTATGAGAATCAATTTACCTCCTTATAGATATAAAGATAAATCGTACATATATCTTTATTGAAAACTTCATTTCTCTGATAAGATTATATGTATATGCTATGATGTGTTGTCTAGCCAGGTATATAGAGTATAAAAAAGTATAGAGTTTAGCAAGGAAATTAGAGTAAAATAAATGATTTACAGAAAAATAAAAGGCTGATAGTATATCCAATGTGCAGATCAGTCTAGCATATCTTCTTATACTTTTTCAGTATATACTGATTTTCCCTCGTATTCCCTTTTGCTTTTGTCTCAGATCTAAAAGCCTTCTTTCAAGCCTTTACATCAAGTATCTGTCACTGAGCGATACAAGAGAATCATATCCATATTGCCAGCCTTTAAAACAAGTATCTGTCATTGAGAGATATAAGGAAGCCACACGCTTCTTGCTAGCCTTTAAGTGAAGTATTTGTGACCGTAAGGTATAAGAAAGTCATACTTAGCTGACTCTAAGATAGTTCTGTCCACCTTCCAGCGAGGCTGGATGCAATACAATATATCCTCCGAAACAATTTCCTCACCCCAAAAAACTTGTCGTCAAAATAGATGGAAACAAAAACAATACCATAAGGCAAAAACAGACCAGGGAGCATTTCAGGCACAATACTAAATCCTCTAAAACGTTGAAGCTCCTAAGCAGATTAAGGAATTAAGTCGCACACTGCATTCAAGAATTTTACACTCACACTGGCCAGCGAATTTCTCAGTTCTGAGCCTGATGCAGAGGTGAGCAGGGAGGATGGTCTGAAGAAATAGCGAGGCTAAAGGAACAAGAAAACAATAAGGAAATGGGATGAAGAGAGGTGGGAAGAAATACAGAGAATGTATTCATGCAAACTCCGGTCAAATTGAGTTGTGTTGTTTCAAAAGATGAAAGGTGTAGTTTGTGCTACAGTTCTTTACCTAAGGAATAGGGAAATAATCAATTCTTCATTTCAATAGAATTTTGTCTAGTGTATCGTCTTTATCAATACGGTTGCATTATCTCACAATATAGAGCGGATGTTAAAGATAAATGATTGTAAAATGATAAAAATGTAGAAATCTGAATGAAAGGCAAGGGTAACCTATCCCAGAAAGCAGGTCCTAAGTTGCAGGCAGAACCATTCCACTTCAACTGCCTACCAAGAATATAAATTACCGATACCTATATGACTATTATGGCTATATGAACGCAATAGCTCTACAAGTATTGTAGGCATATGACTGTCATAGCTATATAAATGTCATAGCTATGTAAATATATTCTATTTGGCAAACTGCATCTTTCTTAAAGAACCTAGACTAAGACAACAGCATCTGCATGTTATTTTCTCATTTAATTTAGGACATTCATTATTATATATCGGTTAGGTTTCTAATAGATGTATTTCATTAGAAATCTTGATATATTGTCTCCTGTGATTATGTATACTTAGGTGTACATTTTTATTCATCTTTATTTTATATTGTTTACATAAGCCTTTTCCTGCCATTCTACTTTAATTGTTGTTTATATACCCTCAGTATCTATTAATCATTTCGTTATCAAATAGATACTAACGCTTGACTGGCCTTGGTTCTGCATATGACCTACAAATTGACGCTTGAACCCTAACTACAGACGTGATCTTTGAAATAATGGATTTTCTACACTTCATCCATGACCTTTGACCTCACACACCACACTCGTATCTGGCCTTTGACACCATGTAAGATCTGTAACCATGTGTTTTATATACGTCCTCATATGTAACATGTGACCTTAAAACTGATATACAGTCGGATTTACAGACAATTTTTGAGATCAGATATATGTTACATGATACATGTATACTTCCTAATCTCACATAAAGATAATAAAGACAACTAGACCGACCCAGACACGTACACACACACACATACACACACGCATACACACACACATATATATATGTATATGTATATATATATATATATATATATATATATATATATATATATATATATATATATATATATATATATATATATATATATATATATATGTATATATATATATATATATATATATATATATATATATATATATATATATATATATATATATATATATATATATATATATATATATATATATATTTCTTCTTTTCTTTCATACTATTCGCCATTTCCCGCATTAGCGAGGTAGCGTTGAGAACAGAGGACTGGGCCCTTAAGGGAATATCCTCACCTGGGCCCCTTCTCTGTTCCCTCTTTTGGAAAAAAAAAAAAAAAAAAAAAATATATATATATATATATATATATATATATATATATATATATATATATATATATATATATATATATATATATATATATATATATATATATATACATACTAAATACTAATAAACAATAGATATATATTTGCATTGCAATCCTCGTCAGTACTCGATAGATTTCTACCCTTGAAGGTTTATACATCTCATTAGATGATGATGTACTTGTTTTAACTACTAGCCAAAAAAATAGAATCCCATCTTTCCTTTTTATCAGATTTTTTTTTCTATATTAGTTTTGCAAGCTATTTTCTGTCAAATTGGAAATGGAAAAAACAATTTGAAAAACATAGGGAAAGGATTTGATTATATCCGGCTGAGTTATGTTGGCAGTCTCATCACCTGTGGTTTATGTCACAAAAGGATTATTGTTGACTCATTGGCAATACTGAGGACCTAGGCGTGACACGTCCGCAGAGTTGGTGATACTGTCAATCGAATGTCAAGTGATATATATATATATATATATATATATATATATATATATATATATATATATATATATATATATATATATATATATATGGCTGGAAATTTTCATATATCGTCGTATGAATACACCAATTTTTAGGATATATGGTATAGTCAAAAAAAGATAATGGGAATATTTTCTGCATCGGAAAACAGTAGAGAAATTTGAATATTACGCTGTAAGTAATGCAAGGGATAAACATTGTTAACATACAGAATACTAGGACACTAGCACACGCATGACTATGTAAGTATTGTTACGTATAAGAAAACATACTTTTCAAATTGGATGTACATACACAAACGAGTCCATATGCAAATTCATGCAGATATATGTATGTAAGCACATTAAGTACATATACACAAACACAGACAACACACACCTAAATGCTTTAAGTATACTGCAAATGATTATTACCGAATATTTCAGCTGAAACTCACTGACATGTTAATAAATGTAGGTGTATCATTAAATACAATGAAATGCATTCTTTGCAAGAGTCCCGAAAGGACTTCTGGAGCATGGAGGATAGATAAGGTTTGGTAGGATAAGATAAGATATGGCAAGGTAAGATAAGGTAAGATGAAATGGGGTAAGATGAAGTAAGGTGGGTTAACTGAAAATTTTAGAGTGATTAATAAATGGGGTTGAAATATGATGGGCAGATGTTGTGCCTGGTTGTAAATCAATGAGGGGATAATACAATCATGTTCTTGATATCTAACCCTCATTGCCTCATGGGCTGGTATTCGTCATTATCCCAAAATTGACGTTCAAGTTACCTGTTTTCATATGGAATGAGCATCTGGCATCGTGTTTCGCAAATGTCACTATCTTGAAAGATCTGGATGTACACAGCTGTATAGGAAGAGCTGTTGGACAATATGCTGATGTGTAGATGATTGAGTAAGACGAGGCTTTGTTATATGGAAGCGGAGGATAAATGTGTATGGAATTTTCCTGTGTTAAGATCCTTAAGGAAACCTGCTATGTTAATCCCTGTAAAAGAAGGGTTACAATTATTGAGTTCTGAGGAGACTCCTGTTCTGAGCCATGTAAAGAGGTCTACTGTGTTAAGCCCTCATAAAAGTCTCTTTACCCCCATATAGATTTTCCCACATCAAAACCTCGTAAAAGATTTTTCCTACATTCAACTCTTGGCACACTAAGCCCTGTGAAATTGTCTACCACATCAAATCCACAGGGAAAATTCCTATACAAGTTCCTATAGGTTATATAGCCATTAATAAATGCAGTTCCTCACAGATACTTGAAGAAATTAGCAGCTGGTAAATGGGGAGAAAGTCTTCCCAAAATATAAAATCATTACAGTATGTTATATAATTGGGGAGCCAAGCCGTCCCGTATATGTAATTATAATCGAATGAGCCTTCTGATGTGGTGTGATTACGAGATCAAAGTGTCTATAATCAGAATCTACCGGAAGTTAGCGTAAATAGCTATCTACACCAGTAATGAATTCTATAGTCAAATCGGAATTTCATTGAAACATTTCGTCCATTTGCATGATCAGAATTTGGGTCTCAGAGAAAGTGTATCCAATTTGCATGATCACAATTTTGGTCAGAAAGAATACCTTAATTGCATGATCAAAGTTTCGATCAGATCATCTAATTCACATGAAAATATTTTGGTTAGAAGATTGCATTATCAAAATTCGGTCAGAGGGAAAACCTTCTTTGCTTCAAAAAACACACCTTCTTTTCAAGATGTACTGCACATCTTGACCATAAAATTCTCGGTATTCATACCGTAAAGTATTTAGTCAATCATTTGCCAAGAGGCTAAGATCGACTCACCACTGGCTAAAATACTTTGAAGTACTTAATTTCTGCTCTGGGGCATTTAAATCAAGAATGGTTTCACTTATGGCTAATTAAGAAGAGAATGCTTCTCTGGTGTCACTGCATAGTGAGGTAATTGCATAAGATGTGAATACATATGCCTGCGTATGATGTGAGGATATTCGCTTGCATATGGTGTGATTATATACGCTTACGTAAGAGTGAGAATTTATGCTTGCTTTTAGTGAGAACATATATGCTAATTTATAATGTAAGTATGCACGATTATATTTGATGTGAATGCATATTCTTGCACATAGTGTGAGTATATATGGCTGCGCATATCGTGTGTATGTATGTTTTAGTACACTGAGAACATAAGTTGTTGTGTATGGTGAGACTATATGCTTGAGTATGGCGGGAACACACGTACTCATATGAAGTTTAAGCAGAGGTTAGAATTCTTGGTAGTCTGCAATTCTTAGGTGTACAACGCGTGGGAGACTTACCGTCTAATGGGACTGGGCTATGTGGTTGAGGCTACTGGTTGTTCTGGAGCTGTTAGTAGCTGCCTTCGATGACAGGCGAGGTTAGGAGAGTAAAGAGGGAGGGAGTGTGGTGGCAGGGGTAGGGCAGGGTTTTGGGGAGAGTGAGAGAGGGGAGGAGATAGTAGGGAAGAGGGGTGTGAGTTGTCTACTGCACACACACACACACACACACACACACACACACACACACACACACACACACATATGTATATATGTATATATATATATATATATATATATATATATATATATATATATATATATATATATATATATATATATATATATATATATATATATATGTATATACAAAAAAATGAAATGATTACGGTGTTGAAGTCCACCATTGATAACCACGAGTAATGAAGTAATTAAAACATGACTTACTATATTCTTTTTGTATTAACCTAACCTGTGATCAAGTCCTATGCAAATATATCTGCTAAGTATAAACTCTATTGGTATTTCTAATTACAGAATGCATATTAGGACGACGGTGATGTTCATCTTCAAAATCTAGTTTGAATCACACTGGGATTGAACTGTATCCATCCTACAAGACTTTCATTGGAAACTAGATTTAATTATATAGATATAGATATACACCTACTGATACAGCATTAAAGTTATCGTCAGTGGATTAAGTGATTGTAATACAAACACCACTAACTCAGTGATCGTAATTTGAAAAGAACTCTTATGTTCTCTATAATCTAAGACTGAACATATTTTGTTGCTATATACCTATCATTTTTCACTTTATAGATAACAAAAATGATGGTAATGATTACAACAACAACAATAACAATAATAATAATAATGATGATAATAATAATGATAGTAATAATGATAATGATAGTGATAATGATAATAATAATGATAATAGTAATAATAATAATAATGATAATGATAATAATAATAATATTGATATTAATAATAATAGTTATTATTATTATCATTATCATTATCATTATTATTATTATCATTATCATTATTATTATTATCATTATCATTATTATTATCATTATTATTATTATTATTATTATTATTATTATTATTACTATTATTATTATTATCATTGTTATTATCATTATTATCATTAATACTATAAATTGATATCAAAACATAATGGTAACAATAGCATTTGTTTTTGAATCTTATATCAGTGGTAGTTAGACAGTGGTTACAGTGTTTTCTTGTAGTGTCAGTGGTAAGTACAGCAGTAGCTGTAATTGTTTTCATAATACAACTGGTAATACCAATATGTCTATAGATTCCTTAGTAATATCAGCAGGAATATAAGTATCTATATTCTACTAATATGATAGCAATAGAGTTATAAAAAACAATCACTGTATTACTTAGAATTAACATTTGAATTTTTCTGGCAGATTTAGATTTTATTGCTTACAATTTCAAATGAAATTCTTAAGATCATAGTCAACAAAATGCTTAATATTAATATAAGTGTGTGTGCATGCGTGCGTGCGTGCGTGCGTGCGCGCACCTGTGTGTGTGTGTGTGTGTGTGTGTGTGTATGTGTGTGTGTGTGTATGTGTGTGTGTGTGTGTGTGTGTGTGTGTGTGTGTTTATAATGATAAGAAACATTAGCACCCTATTAGTGTGTGTGTGTGTGTGTGTGTGTGTGTGTGTGTGTGTGTGTGTGTGTGTGTGTGTATACGCCTGTCGCTAAGGAAAAACCAGCTTGACATTTTTTCCCCCCACATCAGGAATGGCTTGTAGCTTCCATCTACGACCCAGTTATTCTCCTGCCTTTGTTTGTTATTCGTTAGCAGGCCGTCCCGTACCTCACAAAGCACAGCATTATTAGAACTTGCCTTTCGGATTTAGTCCCAGGATACCAAACGCATCTTTTTTCATCCCTGGGGTAGAAATACAGATGATTTTTGCTAGAGCGGGAGTGCAAGTGATGTTACTGTCTTTTTATGTGCGGTGTAAAACCCTAGCCTTGTTTTTCCCTAGCAACGAAATATGCAGAGATTTAGGAGATAATTGCGAAGTATGTCTGTTTTGGCCAGTGTCAACAACTACTAAATATCAAATGAAAATCAAGAGATTTTTTAACTTTTAAAGAAAGAAATATATGAAAGCTAACTTTGTCTGGACGTTCCTGTGAATAGATCGTCTTTAGACATGTTTTCAATGTCAAATCACCGTCTGAATAATTTTTCGAAGATCATATGTGTTGCAGTGTACAAATGATCATCATAATGATACCAGTTCTTTGTATTATCCACCGTGCAATGCATTGCAGGACATAGATACTATCCTGTTGTTACATAGACCATTGCCAGATGATGTCACTCCTCCTATCTATGTATACAAGAGATATCTGTCATACACCGGTGCAGATATTTTACAGTATCTTCATTAACTGATCATATCAGTTTAAGCACAATCCGACAAAACAGAGATCTTTCCTTATCACACCTTCCACATGAAAGGTTTGGTCTTAGTAGGTATCGTTATCAATAGGAAAATGTAAACTAGTAATATCTGTTCCTCTCCAGAATATAAGGTTTTAAGGAATAGTCCTCACCAAGTTGTTAAATCCTGTCTATACTGATTTCACATCATAGAGACTCTTTGGGGTATATAGATCTTCTCCACTGTAGCCTAACTATGTCCTCAAGAATTAGATTAAGTCTTATCCTAAGTCATATTAAAGCCCTAAAGTACTTACTTAAGAAAGTGGACAGCTCAACAATTGCTATGTTCACCGAAGTGGAAAACAAAGCGAACTGTATTCTAACCAAATTGGAGAGAACCAGTTGCCCCTCTCCTTCCTACAATAGACTGCATCTTAACCAAATTGGATAGAACCAGTTAGTTCTCTCCTTCCTATGCTGAACTTCCACAACAAGCTCTCTCCGCTGCACCAAGATAACCCCTCGAACAACCTGGCTCTCTCACACCGGATAACCCGGCGAGCCCTGTCCTCACCAAATGGAACACCCCAACAGGCTCTGTCCTCACCAAGTTATGTCGGTAACAGTCTCTGTCCACGGCGCCCTACAGAAGCCCGCCATCCAACGGCTACTTAAGTTGAAACCCAGAATGCGTCCCGCCAAGGGGCCAAGCACCTTCAATCCTTACACGACAATAAGAACAGGCAGCGACAACAACGACAATGGTCGCCAAGTAACATCTCTATGCCAAGTGCCTCCCAGACAACGACACTGTATTTGCAAATGAAAATGAAGGCCCATGTCTCTCTCTATATATCAAACGACGAAGATGAGATGAGATCGTTGCCAAGCTCGGGGATATGCTGCGTATATTCTCCTGTGTATATATTCACCAGATGCAAGTAGGTAAACAAAAAAGAACTCCAGTTTCTTTTGAAGGTCACGCCCCCCCCCCTTTTTTTCCAAGCTTGAGGTCTGAACCGAAGAAAAAGAATGTCTAAAAATTTTCTTCTTTCCATTTTCTGAAGATATGCAAAGGTTGGGCGATTTCTCTCTCAACGCCGTGGAATATTTCTTGTCATCAACGTGGGAAGTATGGAAGGGGATGAGAAAGGCTAATCCCGGTTTGACATATTGTGACAAAGAGTAGCAGACAGGAGAGTATTTCGCCACATATCTGCACATATTCGCCAACACCAGGAGAGACAGTGTGTATGTAGAGGGGGAGTATGTTTGGATAATGAAAATAAGGATAGAGAAGTAAGATACACAATATATATATATGTATATATATATATATATATATATATATATATATATATATATATATATATATATATATATATATATATATATATATATATATATATATATATAGATATATATATATATATATATATATATATATATATATATATATATATATATATATATATATATATATATATATATATATATATATATATATATATGATAGAAGAGAGCATGAGCGAGTGAGTGTAACACAAGTAAGAATAACTTTCTTATAGATATTCCTGTATTTCCAACATATAAACACAATACTATTTTCAGTGTTAGATGAAGCATATGACCTCAGGAGAGGTCATCCAGTTGACCTCGGTGAATGAACTGTAATGTTAAAGTTCAAAGGAATTTCAATTAGGGAGAAATCTAGAAAGAAAAGTTAGAATCCAGTCCTTAAAAGGAATGTGAAGTATTAAGTAAATATAATGAGGCTAATTCTTCAAAGTGTTTGATAATCGCAATCTGTATGCGATAGTTTTAAGTAAGAGTAATTGGATGTGAGAGGGCAAATGGGAAAGAGGTGATAACTTCATATTGTGGGAAGGGGTAGATGGAAAGAAGAGGGAGAGGAGCGAAGCCAAGTGATGCAGTGTGTATGAAGGGCAGATGTAGGGAGTGTACGCAAAAGTGCAAATTGATAAATTCTCGGTTAACTGTGGTTAGAAAGAGGAAGGAAGGATCCTCCACAGAGGAGCTTTTAGATCATTGTGGCTTAAATAAGGGGAGGGTGAAATGACTGAAGTGGTAGATAAATTAAATGAAAGGAGGGGAAACAGAGACCAGAGTTGCGGGTTCATTTGTTATAACTAGAAAAATTGCTCGTGAATAATCTATTAGGTCTGTGTATGATATATAATTCGTATATCAACATCACTCGGGTATAGATCAACATATATATATACACCCCTGAGGTATACTGTCAACGACAAGCTTAAGATAAGGTTGGATTATGCTGTTGTAGAAATTAGGTCGAGAAATGGATAGTTGAGACCAGACGGAATAGAAAGAGGAAAGAGAGTTTACTCTGTAACGT
Organism: Panulirus ornatus; assembly: GCF_036320965.1. Taxonomy (NCBI): domain Eukaryota; kingdom Metazoa; phylum Arthropoda; class Malacostraca; order Decapoda; family Palinuridae; genus Panulirus; species Panulirus ornatus. Next base: position 4,840,930 of record NC_092295.1, read on the forward strand.
AGAGAACTTCAAGGGAGGAACTGATGTCAAACAGAAAAGAGGAACAGAAGAATTTGAATTAGGTTTGAGAGTTAACTAGAGCCCAGCACAATTTGTTCAATACAAAGTACAATATACTTTTGTAACAAGTTTTATACTGTAATACAGGGTTAGATTCTATATCCAATCCAATAATTTCTGAACAACTTACAAACTTATCAAGGAGGTAAATTCCCCCTGACATCATAATTTTCTTTTATTCAACATATACTCCAAGACATAAGATAGTGTATTACATGAAAATGAATGAATGAATAGCAATGCTCGTCGAGCCACATAGATCGACTGAATGAATGGGAATTTTTTGGATGAGTAATTTGGATCGAGCTGTCATTTATGAATCATAAAACGAAATAGAACAACAGAAGGATGCTGCCTTATCTGAATGATATTATAAAGACCCAAGTTACGGGTAGGCGTCCAGCATCCCGGACGCCAAGAAGTGAAAGTGACGGCTTCCGTATACGGCAGGTCAGCGTGGGATGTGGTGTGGGAGGCAGTGGTGGTGGTGGTGGTGGTATAGCTGCTGGTGATTGTGATGGTGAGGAGTGTTGGTGAGAATGTGGGTGAAGATATCACATACGTCATACGCAGAAAAAAATGAATGATATTTCGCAAAAGAAATCGATATGTAAGTGGGAGTTATGATAGAAATAAGAGTGAATGAGACATGGATGTGAATCACTAAGAGAGAGAGAGAGAGAGAGAGAGAGAGAGAGAGAGAGAGAGAGAGAGAGAGAGAGAGAGAGAGAGAGAGAGAGAGAGAGAGAGAGAGAGAGAGAGAGAGATGTGACTCAGTCTAACATATGTGAGGGACGACGGAATGTGGACATATTAGGCGAGGGTTTAGTAACATGTACTACACCCGAGCATCTGAGGGTCTCTCTCTGTCTGTCTGTCTGTCTGTCTGTCTGTCTGTCTCTCTCTCTCTCTCTCTCTCTCTCTCTCTCTCTCTCTCTCTCTCTCTCTCTCTCTCTCTCTGCTTATATCTTCATCTCTGTGTTTCTCTTTGACCCCAATTCTCTCGACGTTTGTATTTCTATGTATCTTTTGTTTCTTCTGACTCCCCACATGTCTCTCTCACTCTCCTTCTTCTCTCTGTTTCTCTTTCTTTTCCCCCTCTCTCCCTCTTTCTTTCTTCCCAGTTCCTCACCATTACACTACATATCTAATCATAAATTTTCTTAGCAGATATATCATGAAAGCTTACAGAATCAGTGTCAATACTTAGCATATCATCCCAAGATTTCTCAATATTTCTGTGTCTGTGTCCTTGAGTTTTGGCATATTTAAACGTATGTATGTAAGTTTGTTTGCGTATGCATGTGTGTGTGTGTGTGTGTGTGTGTGTGTGTGTGTGTGTGTGTGTGTGTGTGTGTGTGTGTGTGTGTGTGTGTGCGTGTGTGTGTGTGTGTGTGTTTGTGTGTGTGTGATTACTATTTTTGTGTTACGAGGAGAGAATTTTATACTAGTGTTGCCTTTTCTCTTAGCCTTCTATATATGTATCACGTCTTCATTCTTATGTATATATGCAAACACAAACACGCACACACACACACACACACACACACACACACACACACACACACACACACACACACACACACACACACACACACACAAGCACTTCAGCCTAAGCCAGACACCCATTCATCGACCAGCCTTATATGTGTGTGTGTGTGTGTGTGTGTGTGTGTGTGTGTGTGTGTGTGTGTGCATCTTCCGTTGTGTTAGGCGTTACTTTGTTTGTATTCGTGTAAGCGACCATCTCTACATGTTGGTACTCTTTGCTTAAATGTGTATATCACCATGAGCATTTTATAAGTGAGATTTTACATGTGTGCGATATGCGTTTCGTTTACTTGTGTGTCTGGAAATGCATTTTGAATGGATAAGTAGAATACATAGCTCATATGTCATATTCGCATATCGTATATACTTCTTAGCTCATAGTCTCTGTCACGTGAACATACTGTACCTATTTCATGTGTCACATTCATTTACGTGAACATACATCTATCTCATATATCATATTAAGTGTTATATGGATACCATTATATTTAGCCCAAATGACATAATCACTAACACTTTTGTGACTAAAAGTTTTCTCTTGAGTAGATACATGAGCTTTGGCCTCAAAGGAAATTGAAGCCTCCTGCTTGACTGAGAACATTTATGCAAAGCAGTTGCCAAGAAATTGCTTGCTGGTTGATTGTAGTCCTGGTGTTAGTTGTTTTGGTCTCTGTGTAATCTTCAGGGATCTCCTCACTTATATCCTTTCACTTTCTATTCATTGCATCTTCGTTGGCAGACTCTGTTGATCCTTATGTGGGGAGGTGATGCAAGTCATGTGTGTGAGTGTGTGTGTGTGTGTGTCTGTGTGTGTATGTGTGTGTTTGTATGTGTGTGTTTGTATGTGTGTGTGTGTGTATGTGAGTGGATCGAAGTATGTCTTGATTTCAGATTTATTGATTATCTGTATGTTACTGATATGAATACGCCCTTTTAAGATATCAACATTATGGAATATTTGGATGGTATTCATAAGAGTCTATACAGTAACCATTAGTTTTGAGAACGCTTTAACTTGGAGGATTCATGAAAGCTGATTATAATAAAAGACAAATAAAGTACTTGTAAAAATAAAACATATACAAAACATAATTCATGATACGAAATGAGAATGGCTCAGTCAGTTTTCAAACCATTATCATCAGCTTTTAGAATATTTCAACTTAAGAGTATATATGAAAGTTATTTATGAATTACAAAAGACTTGAAAAAAATATTTGTAAAAACACATGATTTCCAAAACATGATTTAGAGCTAGTAAAATATAATGTCCTAGTTAGGGATGTAGCTCCCATATCTTTATAATTTTGGATACAGATTCATTCTTGATTTTCTAAAGTGTGTGGAAGCACCAACGGCGAGGGCAGGTGTGCGGTTAGGGCCGTTACTAGTTAGGGTAGGGCAAGAGTACATCTTAGATGGGGGTCAAGTCGTTCATAATCATACTTTCGAACAGACCCATCGTCCGCACCGTGAGACGGTTATGGGATATATCAAAGATAATAAGGAAAACTGGAAGCAAAAGCCAAGAATTTAATCGCCTTAAATTGTTTCGACTGATTATTCTTCAGGAAAGTAATGATGAATATTGCTCTGACGAAGACACTGTCGAAAAGATTGTATTCTTAGCATTTGATCGCAGTTTCCTTTTCCGCTTTTAACCCAAGTGTTCTCGTGATTAACTTTCTATGTGTTTTACATATGAGAACCATGCTTTGATCACCCTCTGTATAGAGGGAGAGTGGTTCTACCTACCCGAGGCTGTAGGTCAACTGCGACACACGAGTACCCTAGGCGACACTCATCATAGCATGGGACAGTGAATGTACTTGTTAAGTGGGAGGTCAGATGCTACGCATGTGTACCCTCGCTAGGAGCCCTCGTACCTTGACGCAGTGAGTGATCTGGGTCTTTGAGATCGAAAGCCAACCACGTTTATCATCTTTTTCATCCATCGGACCCTATAGTAGATGGGTATGCCATTGGTTGGCATCAAGCACTGAGCTATACCCTCGCCTTGCCAACTGTAAACCATATAAAGACCCATACACTAGTTCTCACATATCTGAAGTCATTCTGAGTGGACCAGTTCAAGGCTAACAGTATATCAAAAAGATTCATTTAAAGATATATATATATTTTTTGGTAAGGGATCCTACGTCTGCTTAGTGAAATTAGAATCACAGAGTTGCTGATACAACTGTGTTGAAATAGCAGAAAAAATAAAGTTATAAATTAAGAAGAACATTCTGATGCGCAAAGTTATGTGGAATGTACAGTTACTGACAAGCTAAACTGAGTTTTATAGAAGTTATAATGACGGTTATTCGACAGTAAGAGAGAGAGAGAGAGAGAGAGAGAGAGAGAGAGAGAGAGAGAGAGAGAGAGAGAGAGAGAGAGAGAGAGAGAGAGAGAGAGAGAGAGAGAGAGAGAGAGAGAGAGAGAGAGAGAGAGAGAGAGAGAGAGAGAGAGAGAGAGAGAGAGAGAGAGAGAGAGAGAGAGAGAGAGAGAGAGAGAGAGAGAGAGAGAGAGAGAGAGAGAGAGAGAGGAGAGAGAGAGAGAGAGAGAGAGAGAGAGAGAGAGAGAGAGAGAGAGAGAGAGAGAGAGAGAGAGAGAGAGAGAGGAGAGAGAGAGAGAGAGAGAGAGAGAGAGAGAGAGAGAGAGAGAGAGAGAGAGAGAGAGAGAGAGAGAGAGAGAGAGAGAGAGAGAGAGAGAGAGAGAGAGAGAGAGAGAGAGAGAGAGAGAGAGAGAGAGAGAGAGAAACAAATCTCGAAATTTATCAGAAAGTCGGCGATGATATAATTTGTAAACAAACAGAAACTTTCAAAGACGAGTTTGGGCAACGCTCTTCATGGGTGGGACTGCATGACTGTATGTTTTATAATCACAGGACTCATGGTTTCTTGCAATACAGGTTTGTACAATGACTTATGGTTAAATCACAGAGCTGTGAAATTTCTTTGCACTTTTCTTTACATCTACCTGCAAGCCTTCAAGGAGATTTCTCTATCTGCTGTCTTGATGTTTTATTCATTAACACATTAAACAGATCTCCTTTCACGTAATAAGTCTTAATCAATTCTTTTTTCATGAATGCTTGTTTTACATTTATGATACAAGATATATCATGGTAATCAAATACTTATATATATATATATATATATATATATATATATATATATATATATATATATATATATATATATATATATATATATATATATATATATATACATATATATATATATATATATATATATATATATATATATATATATATATATATATATATATATATATATATATATATATATATATATATATGTGTGTGTGTGTACATATATTGATATATGTTGATATTTTCGTGTTTTTTTATATGGCATTTCTTTCCACTTTCCAAACTTTTCACATGTAATCAACAATGGCTCGAGTATCACCTTTTCCCTCACCGTTCATTCACCGCCTGTGAGATTGATGATCTGCCTTCTATTTCCATCGTGGGGTTGTGGGAGGACTGGACGACCAGGTTATGTAGCAGCGAGTGGAGAACAATCACCATTGAGGAGAGTACGACCTCTCCAAGGATAGCAGGGGTTAGAGCCATCGTTAACGACCCGCTGGCACTATAATGAGGTGGTTCGGTGTGGAACGACTTACACGGTGAGTGATGCGACAATCGAGACTGCTCTGATCACAGGGCTAAAAGTCCGATAATGTCAGGTATACAAGTACAAGCTACAAGGAAACAAAGACAAAAATACTCTGCCTTTCTTTTTTGTGGTCAAATGAACACGCTTGACACATCTTTCTCAATTCACATATCGAGTCTTTTTTTTATATATCAAGGAATATAATCAAAGGTACAAGTTATACACCAAACCTTTCGTCGATAAATAAGACCATACATCTCTTAAAAGGGACTTTCAAGTTTCAGAAATATGTGGATGAAACAATATACTCCAACTAGACAGTTCAAAATACTCTTGACTGGCTCGCCCCCAAACTTATCAAGGAAATTGACATAGAACTTACCTTACTGGAGATACGGATTTGCCAGCTTTCGTTCTGATAGATTCAACTCTCGTCTCAGTCTGCAGGTTGAGAGATATCTGTATCAGTAATGCATCTCTCACATACAGAATATCAACTCCCAAGTTACTCGACTTTTAGAAATCAGTATCAAATTCATCAAGATGATAAGATATATTTAAATGTACCCAAAACTCATGTTAGATTTATGAACTAAGTAAAGTTTACCAAGGAGGGGAAATGTGGCCTTTAAAATGATACGAATTTATAGAAGAGTAAATAAGCTTTAAGAACATTAAGTAGACGACAGTATATAGTTTTGCATATTCTGCCCCAGAAGAACTTTCTGTAAATGAGGTGTTGATTTAGAATTGATATAGGTTCTGGACATTAACTAGATTCTGTCAAAACTCTTAAGTACAGAGAGGTAATTGTATAGGTGCATGCTTTCGTCTGATTATTCAGAGATCTGTATATGAATGTGTTGCTAAGGTAAGCATGAATGTATAAATACGTATTGGTGTATCATACATTATTTCAACGTACTGAGCTGAAATGAAATCCACAGAATTAACAGGGGATGCACAGTAGGGTGATATATTAGGGTGATACGTTTGGATGACCTAATGAGCTAACATAGAAGGATGATATAGAAAGATGAAACCACGTTTGAGTTATGCATCGTAGGATCCAACAGGTGACCTATATAGGTGACATAAAAGATTGATCTAGGAAGGTGACCTAACTGGGTGTTATATCAGGTAAAGCTCATTGTTGGCATTTCAGGCTGACACACAGGATGATATGGTAAGATTACTCCGTAGGGTGACAAGATAAGTTTACATGATAAGGCTAATCTACGTACTGTGACTGGATGGCATGAAAAGGTGAAACTAGAGGGTGTCATAGCTAGACGATCAGTGAGGGTAGCGCAGAAGGCTGGCGTATAAGGGTAACACAGGAGGCTGACATATAAGGGAAATACAGGAGGCTGACGCATAAGGGTAACTTGCTAGGGTTGATACGATGTCCTTAGGGTGTCATGCATCGGCCACATGGTAGCGCTGATACATGATGCCCCTACAGCGGGTACGCAAGGTGTGGAATCTACTGACCTTGAGACTCAAATTAACTTTCACATAATAAGTACGTCTGCAAACATTCCGTCGTCCCACCCAGACCTTACCCTTCCCTCTCCACCACAACCCTCTCCTCCGCCCCCTCCTCCCTCACCATTAACTGTGGTGGGTACGTAACCTCACCCCCAACAAACCGAGACCCACCCATCCCCACGTTCTTAATATGGAGAGTTATTCCCAGCGACATGCGAACGCCTAATCAACTACTCCGTAGGCAGCCCCTTAATCATCCCTTGCATATAAAACGAATACCTACTCAACTATTCCTTAGATAACTCCGATCACCAGGAATATTTACCTAATCACCATAGATATCTATCAAAACATTGCATTCATATTCCAAAAACTACTTGCATATACAAAACTTAGCATAAATATACATAATCTCTATTGGATGTATACACTCCAATCATTTCATACACTCCAGTCACCTTACATATTCCGGGATTAATTCATGTATATTTCTCTTCACTACATACATATTCCTTTCTCATTCACGGCAAAAACCTCAAACTTCTCTCCAACTTGCTTCCCAGAATGAACTTCTTTTGAAAACTTAGAACCAGGTCAACTTGTCACGAACATCTATGTGATATGGCTTAAACTAAAAACAGTAACTAGAGAACACTATTCCCTTAGGCTGTACCATATCTACTGTCTTTACTGTACCTAGATATGACACCGCATCAGCAAGAAATAGATACGTAGCCCTCTAAAACCAACTAGATTCTATACTTGCACAATATATCTCTAAACTCACCGGTACGCAAGCACTTGCCTTGTCAAACGCCACACCACAGGAACACTTCCTTTCACTCTACACCCACCAGCAGAGGTTCTGCGGACACCTGCTTACACCCGGAGCCGCGGCAGTACACTGATGACCCCACACCAGACGCGACACCCCCTCATATGTACGCCCAAACGAGCGAAGGTCATTCGAGCAATTTACCTCCCTTCTCTCAACCTCTCTATAGAAGGTTTTTATAGAAGCATAGGTTTGTGTGAGAGAGAGAGAGAGAGAGAGAGAGAGAGAGAGAGAGAGAGAGAGAGAGAGAGAGAGAGAGAGAGAGAGAGAGAGAGAGAGAGAGTTGGAGGAGAGATTCAGGAGATGGGGATCCGTTGGAATGAATATGGGACGTAGAAGAATGAAATGAGGCAATTAAGCTGAGGGAACCACCCTCAAGGATAACCACCTATAGCTTGTTTAGGACGAGGTAATTATATGTCTGTGTGACTGTCGCCGTCTTTGACTTCGCAGCCGCATTGTCTCACGGAGAATGTCATTATGTGGTGTTGGAGAGTCATTACGGGGAAAAAAACATACATAATGAGTCAGAGAGAGAGAGAGAGAGAGAGAGAGAGAGAGAGAGAGAGAGAGAGAGAGAGAGGGAGAGAGAGAGAGAGAGAGAGAATGTTGAATGAAGAGGTTGTCCTATGCGCCTGTATCAGTCTTATAGGTAAGGTCCCTGAACAGTCATGATGGAAAAAAAGGATATTAGACTACTTAAAGAGTGTTATTCTACAAGCTAACCATGTTAATGTTAAGGAAATGGCGTTGACAGGATGTTTTTTCTCTGTTTCTTAATAACTCCCGGAGCTCGATGGCACGACCCTTGAACGCGATGGTGAACGACCTTTGAACACGACGTTGCGACCATTGAATACGAACGGTGAACAACCTCTGAACTCGACGGCACAACCCTTCTGTTTTATCTCTTCATTCATTATGTTCTGTCACTCTTCCTTTGCTTCCATCTGTTATCAAGATCGTCAGAAATACACAGGAAGCGATATTCTCTCTCTGACCAGATATTCTTTCATTTAGACTCTCTCTCGCAAGACTTCCTGCCTCTGTTGCACCCTTCTGAAATAAGCATTTGTAGTCACATTTAGGCCAGAGAGTGTGCTGAAGCCCTGGTGACCTCTCTATAGGTCAAACGGGGTTATGGGAGGGTGCGTCGGGTCGGGCCGTGTTGTGTTTGAGGATGAGATTAATATTTATATGTTGTTGGATGAGTTCACCATCCGCGTTAACCCGTCCCCTTAACCTAATGTTTATAAGGTTTCCGTTTTCTTCCACAAGGCTTCGAATCAGGTTCCATAAATCTTTCACTGTTATATTCATTTTGTAGTATTTCTTAATGTTTCTGTTCTTTAGTTTCTCTTTCTTTTTTTATCTGCTGAGTTCCATAAGAGCTTCGTAAAGCCATTAGGATAATTCCTTTACTAATCCTATGACCCGGGTCGTAATTACTCTAAACTCATTATCCACATCATTAGCGTCTCGAATACTATTCATTTGGAAGTTAATTAGTCTTAACTGTTAATCACAGTAACTAATCACTCTCACTTGGTTAACGAAAGGAGGATTAATTGTCAGGTTTAGATATAAACGTAATCATTCAAATACTTATAAGCTACGAGGACAAACCGACAGATGGCACTGATTATGCAAAACTGATCTTTGAATGATATTATTCAAATATTACTCCATTTTATTAGCAGCACAGTAATATATATATATATATATATATATATATATATATATATATATATATATATATATATATATATATATATATATATATATATATATATATATATATATATATAATTTCTTTGATTCTCTCTGTCACTATCTACTTGTCTGTCTGTCCATCTGTCTCTCTTTTTCTCTCCCTATCTCCCTCTCCTCTCCCACCCTCTACACACTCCCATCTTGTCGCGTCAACTCGTCGCATCTGTCAATCTCACTGTCATTCGCTGTCAGATCATTTGTTGAGAACCAATTACGGACCTCAAGTGGTGCCGTTGCTCGTCTCGACAATTTGTTATACTAATTTAGTGACTGAATGTTATCACTAAATCGTATTTCCCCTTTAGTGACAGATGGTACCCTGCAATAACAAAACAAGCCCATATGATTTAAGGTCTCCTAAAGAAGATGCAATCACTGTGGCCGAGAATAGGCGAGAAGTGACACAGTTAAGCTGTTTAATGTTCCTGTGTAAAAATAGAATCATTGCAGATTTCAGTAATACTAGTATTAAAGTAATTCGGGAAATTACTCATGTTGCGCATGAGATTTCCTTTGTTTCGTGAGATGATTGTCTTGACCACCAAGCAACTAACTTCACGTGTTGATACTTAGAAATGTTTTTTTCTTTTTGTTACCAGGCGAAAGAGATCTAGTGTATGATATACTTTCCTCTATATCCTCTCTTTATAATGATGTTTTGTAAGTATTTTGAAATAAGGCTAGTGTTTTTATCTTCAATTGTTAAATTCACTGTAGTAAGTATTATGACAATTCTATCATGAGACTCGTCTGATCATGAACAGAATATATTGTCGCATCAAACAAAGAATGTTACCCATCTAAGGAGGAGGTAGACGTAATGATAAAAGTTACCTCATTACCCCCTTTCAAGAGGGGTGTTGTAATGGTATATCCCCCTTTGAGAAATAAATACTGTAATGCTGTAATTTTCCCCCGTTATCCCCTGTAGGAAGGGGAACTGTAATGATGAAAGCTACCCCCCCCCCCCCCATAGACCTTATCCCTTCCCCCTTTACGAGGGTGGGTACTGAAAGTCAAAGCCTTATGCCATTTAGCAAGAGGGACTATAATGAGTCTGTGTCTTTTGGATACCTGTTTGCATGACTTCCAAAGGGAGTACTTGGAAGCACGCATACGCCCTGCTTGCATGCAAAGCAGCCACACCCTGCATGAGCACAATAAAGGCCTGTTGGTCACAGGAACCTGTTGAAAAATCGCCATTATCATCCTCCATGTCGGGCAGGAGCTTGTACTATTGTTAACCTCAGGTAAATCACCTCACTGTGTGAGTCCATGTCATCGTCCGCTGAGCTGTGCACGTGAAGCACACATGCACATACTTCCCGCACACGTGCAAGGGAGCGAGGGCTTGTATTGTTCCAAAGCCCTAGTTAATGATTTATGTAGGTATTGTCGACATTCCCCAGTGTTATACTCCCCCTATCAACCTTACAATCAAACTCCACACACACACACACACACACACACACACACACACACACACACACACACACACATACACAGTCTTTTCCCCTCGACATATATTCATCTCTACCCTTCAACTCATCATCGAGTTCCTTATAGTATAAATATTTTTAATACGATGCAAAGGTAATTCATCATGTAGACAGTTGTTTCTGTGCCAAGTTTTAGTATTTCAAGTGTTGAGATCTGTTCAGCGTTTGAGTCAATATACACATGATTAAACATATATGAGAAGAGTTGGATAATAATGGGAATGATAGTAATGATGATAGTGATGATAATAATAGCAATGATAATGATGATAGTAATAATGATAATCATAATAATAATAATAATAATAATAATAATAATAATAATAATAATAATAATAATAATAATAATAATAATAATAATAACAATAATAATAATAATTATAACAATAATAATAATAATAATGGTAATAATGATAATGATGATAATTATAATGATAATGATAATAATAATAATAATGATAATAATAATAATAATAATAATAATAATAATAATAATAATAATAATAATAATGATAATAATAATGATAATAATATTGATGATAATGATAGAAATAATAATATTGATAATAGTAATAATAATAATAGTAATAGTGATAATGATAATAAAATGATAATAATAATATCATTGATAATAATAATGATAATAATAATGATAATAATAATAATAATAATAATAATAATAATAATAATAATAATAATAATAATAATAATAATAATAATATAATGATAATGATAATTACTATTATTATTGATATTATTATCATTATCATTATTATCATTATTGCTATTACTATTATCATTATCTTTATGAGTAGCTTTACTGTGATTGTGATTTATCATGATTTCAATTAATATTTTTGATATGTGTCAACGTGAAAAGTTCCTGTAAAACTTATTTTATGTTTCATCTGTCCAATTCATACACATATTGATAGGGATAGGATCCAGTATTACAACCAAATTCTTCATCTTGAATGATATCTCTTCTCCAAGACGTTGCTGCCTCTCTTGTCATCTTGCATAAGAAATATTCTTATCTAATTAACCATACATCTCTTTATACCCATTCCATATGTACTCCCAGCATAAACCATTCAACGTAGAATGATCTTCGTCTTTCTGCTGTCTTCTCCTTCCCGTCATATGATGCTGTTATCGACTCTGATATCTTCTTATTGAAGAACTTAGATTAGGCCTACTACCACTATGCTAATGGATCTGCCTCCAAGACCAGGGGCCTGAGATCTCTTTGAATACAGAGAAATGTACCTGGCCCTCATCTCTGAATGCACCCAATGCAATATGCAATGCAGTGAGTGGCATTTTTCGTATAACGAAACACACTTTTATGACAGCGATGGCTAAGCACCCCATTATCTTCGCCGCCAGTGCAGTTCCTGTGTTGGGTAATACGTATGGCGATGAATGGGATGATCATATGGTAAGAAGACATTATTATTGCACTGGGGAACCCCACCACGGAGGTCTCATATATGGCTTAGTTGGGTAGATGACCACATTAGGAATACCTGGAGGGATAATGCCCTACGAGACACAACCTTAGTTTTATACCTGACCCTTACACTGCCCTTTCTCATCTGTGCTCCTTCTATCCTTTCATCCACCCCCTAAACACCCTCTTAAGCTTCCCTTAAGCCCTCCCTTCTACCCTTCCCTCGACTAGGGGAATACTAACACTCGCCTGTAATATGGACAGTGACAATGTGAAAGGCTTGAAGGTTGGAAGTGAAAGTATTGGTCCAATGTGACCACAGGTGTTACTAGGACCGATAGGATTACACGGTACACCTTCCGGCGACACTTGACGCGCAACACATAATCTTCTTTAACAACTAAAAACACACAGCATATGGCAGCAACAGCTGCTTCGCGTGCACGACTAACTCGTCTGTTCGCTCAACACAAGAGCTGTTTTCTCATATCTCAAGATCTAGTCATATAATCCATTCCTGACACATATACTTTCGAAATTCAAGCTTATATAAAAGAAATTAAGGATTGATTATCGAATATAAATGAAATCAAGTAGTTTTCCAAACACTTGTTTACAATTATCTTGACCTTTTCAGAAACGTTCATTCATGTAGTTCATACACCACTCTACCATACTATACTGAAACAGTAAGAACACAAAATCATCACTTGTACCATCATGACACTACTGACAAATTACGTGCATCATCTTTTCGTCCATGTACTTTCCCACTACTGTATAGGAGCGTTAAATACTATCTCTAACATTACTCTAAATAGTCTCTTCATACAGGCGACATATACCATCTTTCCGTAACACATCATCACCTCTATGTTTCATTTTTTTTGTAGAAAATATATCAGTTTCGTCTCTCTTCACGCTTACTGCTTATCATTACCACACCAGTTCTCTTGATCATCTTACATAAGGAGTTATCATCATCACACAGTCCCGTTCATACTAATACGTATTCACACTATCTTCTTAGAGCTTCTCCGTGTCGTCACCTCGAACGGCTACTACGTACCAACCCTCAGAGCTTACTATTACCAACTCTCTGTATCATATTTTCATGCTGTCTTCGCTACAGTCCTGTTTCATCTCATCTTTACACATACACACCATTTGTACATCATACAACTCCATAAATAGTTACAAGCGTTCTTTTTACCCTCTTTACTTATACGAGATGGTCCTTCCTTCACGAGTAACTAAAACCCCAAACTAAGCAGGAAAGAAAATGCATCTTTAGTAGCCATTAAGAAATCTTCATGTCTTGAGAAAGCTTTACGTGGGTATAATAATGATCTCTGGTGACAGGGAATGTAACCATGACCTGAAAAATACCAAACTCACTGGAACTCTTATGTAATGGAGATCTCTTCGGGTACGAAGGTAAGATGCATTCACATAAAAAAGAAGTATCTTTGGAATGTTGAAGAATCGTCTGGTGCATTTTTAAGGGTATACAAGGTTTTAGTAATGGCGTCGTTCTTCCGTTGGTGCTTAGGTCTTTAATGAGTTCGAAGCCCTTCGTGTGGGCGTAGGGCAATGCTCCTATATATCAGATCTGTGACACAGAGCCCTCAGGACCTACTTCACAGCCGATCCGCAACCACCACCACATAGTCGACTTTCCCCAACTTCTGTTAGCATAGTTTAGGGTCTTGTTATGGCACTCACATGCAGTCAGGATGACAGCTGTCCGATGTTTGCATTGTGAGAGAAAATATTTGTAGATTTGTCGAACACATTTTACACCTACATGATAGATTGTCTGGGAGACGCGAGAGGCAACGAGAGTGAAACTGAGTGAGGAGAAAGCAGGCGTGATCTGCAGGACAACTAGGCCTGGTATGTGACCAGTGTACGAGGAGAGGATGGACGAGTCAGATGGAGAATCCAGCTAACGCCAGAGTGAAAATCTGCTTGCATGAATGAACAGGAAAGTGGCGTGAGGATGTCGGAGGAAATGTAAACAAAATTAGAGGTAGAGTCAATTTTGAAACGAGTCTGATGTTTCTATTAACGAAGTTATCCAAGAAATGAGATAGACGAAAACGAATGATGTTGTGGGGGAGTGAAAGATAAAACAGACAAGGAAGAAGACAGAAGATGAAAGTTGAAAGGGCAGGGATGGGAGATAAAAAGAACTCATTGTTAAAGATCAGGATGAAAAATATTAAGAGCCTTGGAAGATAGGAGGGGCTATGGTTCAAAATATTAATGGGTTAGGAAGACAGATGGGCTAGCATTGAGGAACACAAACGGTTACACTTAAAGAAGACATAATGAATTAATTAGGAAAACAAGGGATGATAGATAAGGTAGAAAAGAATAATAGGTGAAAACTTGAACCTCTTGGTCAGGAAAGAAAGGGTGTATACAGAGATGAAATGTGAGGAACTGATGTGATTAGAGGTAATAGAGAAAGAGACGAGAGTTAAACAAGACATCCCTTTTGAGGTGAGATTGTGAAGGACAAAGTATGAATCCCAGAAGCACAAGTTAATTAGTGTCTAAGTGGTCACCTCACACAAGTCTGACAGTTTGTCTCTCCTCTTTTCACAAATTTTTCACTTCTAATCAAGAGAGATCAAACAAACGTATTCCTACTATAATGAAAGGATTAAATGAATCGTGTGTTTTCTTTAGTCATGTGTGGTCGTACAGCAAAAAATACGTTCTTTGCTTAAAAGACCAAAGATTCAATTACTTAGCTTTGTTTTATCAAATCCATACATCTGGTTTACCTAGGCCTATTGTTGATAAATCCATAGAATTTTATAGACCAGGGATCACATAATGCAGTATATCCTAAACCAAGTTTAGTATCCTATATCCTCAATGAATAAAATTATATCTAAGTAGACTGTACTATAACTGATAATGAAGCGTGAATCATTCTCCTTTCACCGTCGTAGATTATCGTCACTGATTAGGATACCACTTCTCCTCCATGACCTGGGCTACGCACCTTAAGTCTTTCACTCTCCCTCTTATTTATGGGGCAACAGAGTGTCGAAGGTCAACTCCCGGGGAACGGAATGTTAAGTAGTGCTTATATGAGGCAAGGATACCCGCTGGGTAGGTATAATACGGCAGCGTTCCTTTGGGATGTGGATCTAGTGAATTGATGTGGGAAAGGAATGTTCCACAGGTACAAAACAAGAAGATATGGTGATGGATTTTTTTTTTTCAAATGGGGGAAAACCTGGAGTTGATTAGCTTTATGGAAAAGAAGATAGGATAATAGAATCTTAAATGAGAAGGTACGATTGTGATGGTATGCTTCATAGGAAAGGTGGAGAGGTGAAGAAGTGTTATATAGGCATGGATATGATTTGATAGTTTTATATAGAGAGATGGATACGAGAAATGTCTATACATCACGTTTTTGAGAGTTTATGAATTCGACAAACATACCATATCACCCTCACTGTATCTAGAAAAAAATCAAAATATCTTCATAATGTATAGATTATTTGTGAGAGCGGTAAATTAAACCTATAACAGAATTCTTTCAAGCGTAGAGAGAAATTACCCTAGATTCACCAGACTCCCATTGTTATGTGTAATTTTCTGCTTATTACATGCCAACATCTGTTCAGAAACGACGGTACATCTCTCGACGACAGGAGAAAGTGGTCCCTACTCCCCGTCAGCCAAGCCACAAAACAGAGATACGGGCATCTTACCGCAGTCTAAGCTGCACATTGCTCCTTGAGGCAGACCAGACACAAGACTTTTCCCATGTTTTATTTGTTTTTATTACACGTGACCTAAAGAGTTCGTGATTCATACCTCTCATGACCCCAGATAGTCGGTTCTACGCTTGTTAGGAGGACTGGTCACGGCCTCTAGTCTAGAAAGCTATTCATACCGTAATTACAGAAACAGAGTAGTCTACAACCTTATCAACCTTATCAAAGGATGAATCCATACACTACTGTAAACAGTTTACCCAATCAGAATCATGCAGTAAGCATCAGATTGAACTCTGTAAACTGGGTTTAGGAAAGGAGATTAGAAAAGGGGATCAGAATAGTACATTAGTGTCCAATTGCTTGAGAGATAAGAGAGATTGACAGCAAATGAATCATGTGGAATGTTACAGAGAGATTTCCGAGGGAAAACAAATAAAGATCTTTTTCAACAGAAGAATAAGAGCTTTAGCCAATGACGAATGGCACTAAAATGACCTAAGAAAGGTGAAAGTAAGTATCATTACCCTTGACAAAGAATGCTCGGTAATATGTTACTTGTAGCAAGAGATTACTTGAGTTCCCTGTAAAAGATGACAACTGATTGCAGCCTACAAAATACCAAGGTCAAGGACAAACCTCAAGCTCTCGTAGGACACGTATTAAGGAAATTAACGCACTTAAATGCCCTATGGCATAGGTCCTTCACTAGCTGCCAACTCATTCATCCTGGCACTTACATCTCTCATTCGCTGGCTCCCGGTACGTACAAGGCCAGGAGATAACTATTACAATATCCTACGAAGTCCTTTCTACAAATATAATATATTCATATTAGTCAAGGCATTTATCAACTGGATTGAATATACAGGAATTAAAGCATTGACTGAATGTTGATATCATAACCATTACTCTATTATTTACGCAAATTACAGCTCTTTGTATATCTGTGAGCTGGAGAGTGAGTTTAGAGAGGCATTTCATTACTATGTGTTAGAAACTTGTAGAGAAAAGCACCAGTTTCTTCTGAAGTGACAGTTAGATATATCATTGTGGGGCGCTGGTGCACTTGTTTCTGAGAACGTTTAGAGATTCATGATGAGCTGTGTTTTTCATTGCTTACCAAGTCCTTTCGTTTTCTCTTACGACTTATTGTAACATCAAATCCTATTATTACTATCATCCTTGTCACCACCCTCGTCTATCTCATTCTAGTTTCTCTCATCCACATATTCCTCGTCATTCTCTCGGGCACCAACAATCACCAGTTAGGAAGGACTATTATCTCGAAGTATTTTCCCATAATCACCATCATACCTCATCATGACAGACTATATAATCAACGCCAGTCGCAACGTTCTACACTCATCCGCTCACAGTCATGTCTTATGGTGTCATTTAATCACCTCACCTCATCCTTATATTCCCATAAATATCACCATCAACTAGACCATCGTCCAAGCTATCATCAACCATCAGTGCTTGGTGCCTCGGGGTCTCCACACCTTAGCATCATCAACAAGAAACATCAATAGTCTCAGAGAGAAAAAATATATCTTTGGGGCCACTATCTATGCTGCGTTGAAATTTCCACTTCGGCATCAAAATCTCCAAATCGATTATCGTGTTATTTACCTTCCTGGAGAACGTTTGTGGCGCTGTCTTGCGTTACTACAGACTCTAGGGTGATGCTGGGTTCTAGGGGTGAGTGATTACCAGTGCTAAGTATATATAGTAGTCTCTGGCAGAGAAATAGAGAAATTAGCCTTTTTGGGCCTTTTTCTGGTGTTTTCAAAATTAGATCCGCAAAGGTATGGAAAAGTTTCTAGAGGCTCCCCAAACACACTTTTGAGCTTAGACACTACAATTTGTAAACAACTGTATATCAGAGTTACCCGAGGGTGGGGGTGGGGGTGGAGCGTCCTGGGAGGAGTAAGTAGTCAGGCACTCGCCAACAGAAAACGGGATGTGGGCCACCGTTGCCAGCGCTGGTGTCCGGGCGACGCCCACCAGCCAACCCGCGGCAAGCCTCAACACACTACACTACACCGACCGAGAGCTGAAGCCCCACTGAAGGGGAGGAAGACAGCAGGCTTGCCTGGGAGAAAGAGACACAGAGAGAAAGATGTGTAGGGGGCGTGGGTGGGAGGCTGGTTCCAGCGGCCTGGGAGAGGTCACCAGCGATTGATTACCATGTCAAGTACACAGATGACCCTTACAAGCATGGTAATCTGCAGGATAATGTACATCATATTAGTGGATAAATTAGATAGGTCAGTATACGCTAATGACCCTCACAGTGAACATTCAAGCTAATTAATCTGAAAGGGAAAGTTTTGGTTGTTTTTAACCTTTATCGAAGAGACAGATGGCATTTATAAGACAGTACTTCATTAATTCGTATGTTACATTGGTCAAAATAAAGTAATTAATGTCAAATCAAAAACATAATATGCTTAGAATGAATACTGACAGCTGTTTTGAAATCTTTTCGTTTACATTTACATCATTTGATTTCTCATTGCAATGGAAAATGTTAATCCTAATAAGACCCAGTGTAGTTACTCATTTACAAGTCAAAGCTCTCGGGTGAAGGGAAAGTGGATCCGTATGTGTGTGGGTGGTTCAATGATGGTGTAGAATCGACAGAGTTCCTGCTCCTTCCTACGCACATAGCTTTATTTATGTCTCTGATCCTGCACAAGCAAGGAAAAAACTAGTCTGAGGGTGAGCGGGTCAGGTGAGGCGAGACGCCTTGAGAACTAACTGGTTAAGATAATAGGAATGAAAGTTCGGAAAGTATGTACATGATTTCTTCCTAAACACAGGTGTGATTATGCTTAATATTACAAAAATGCGGGGTTTTATGAAAGGCGCAACAACTGAATAGATTTATGCATAGATTTTATATACAAATATATATATATATATATATATATATATATATATATATATATATATATATATATATATATATATATATATATATATATATATATATATATATATATATATATATATATATATATATATATATCGATAGATAGATAGATAGATGAACAGATATAGATAAACAGACGTATAGGTAAAACTAGGCTCCTGCAGGTGTTTACGCTACAAGTGAAAAGTCACCTTCGGTGAGGCTGCATCATCGTCAATGGACTATGGCACGCGAGTGTGGAACTCTTTCGCCACACTGTACAAATAAGTCCTCACAAGTAAGTAAATGACACAGTTCCCTTAATAACCGTCTCCGACATGGTCGCCACTCGGTAGGATTCTGCTGCCCTAAGACATTGTCTTACCCAAGCTAGCCTTCCATGGCAGCTATGTGATAATATCACAGTCAGTCAAACGTTATAACGTACACGTTATCATGATGTCAAATGAAAACGAAGATTAGTCCAATATGTTCATGTAAGAGCCACATCTCGTGGCTACATAGCAAACATAGAAATCTCAACCATCGTGTGTTTGGCTTCGTAATTTTGGTGGACACTTCCACTCCATGAAAATGGTCTAGAAACTTCATTCAGAGTAATATACTTCTATCGATATGCTGGTGAGAAATACAACCACGAGAACACTGTCGTTAATGAATGGTATAAATCTGGCGGAATGAACCACTGGAAGCCATGTTTTACCATCTTGACCTTGGGCTGTGAGGAAAGGCTGAGAGCTTTGTGGTGAAGCTTTTTGTGTCGGTCGAGGGTGAGGATGAAGATAAGGGAAGTGAAGGGTGACTGTCTAGAAATCGAGACGTTGATGTTAGTGATGTAGAGTGTGTGTGTGTGTGTGTGTGTGTGTGTGTGTGTGTGTGTGTGTCTGTGTGTGTGTGTGTTTGTGACTTAACAAACTCAAGGGTGTGGCTACAACGCTAACATCTATCACATATGTCTGTGGAAATACTGTTATATCTAGAGTCAGTGGCGTAGTATTGCTAGTACGAATGATTCACGATGAAGGTTCAAGAACAGTGTCTAACTTTCACTGATGCTGCTTCTTTAAGAATCGTGTAGTGAAAGATATCAAGGTATGACTTTCGGGAGGTTTATTATAGCAAGGTAATGGTTGAAGATGAAAGACGTAACGTAACGTAAAGTAACGTAATACAGTTGAAGTCTGCCAAGTGCTGTGGATATTGTTACACTCTCCTCAGAGGGCAGGTGTTACGAGGGGTAATGTTACTGGCCGGTAGAGGCTTTGAAAATCTCAGTTTTAAATACAGATCTTCTTGAGTTCAATGATGAATGAGTGATAAATGACAATTAATTTTGAATAATTATTAACTAATAAATTTCTCGAATTCTTTTTTCATGGATGTTATAGAAATTCAGAGGCATTCCATTCTTATATTCAGTTATGATTAATGTTACTACTGGAGTCTCTCTTTTACGGGGGAAAATGGTGTGTTCTGCCGTGTCATCAAGATCATTATACCTACGGCTCAGACAGACAGACAGACAGAAACAAACATATTCCACTGACCCACAACTCTTCTAGTATAGAAGTGCTGACTCGCGTCTGTGATTACTGTTATTGTGATTACTTTGAGTTACGGGGTTAGGGTTTTACCCGGGTGTTTTGTTCCCCCGTCTCTTAACCCTGTATCTGAGTGTCATATCTTTATTCCTACACACACACACACACACACACACACACACACACACACACACACACACACACACACACACACTCACTAGTCTATGCCATGTGTGTTTATGTGTGTGTGTGTGTGTATGTGTGTGTGTGTGTGTGTGTGTGTGTGTGTGTGTGTGTGTGTGTGTGTGTGTGTGTGTATTTATGTGCGAGTCATAAAGTATTAGCGTCATTTTTGCTTGTTTATGTGTTTTATTTTACGGTTTTATGTATGAATGTTTTATAGATCTAAGAATCCTCATACCTTTGTTCATATGCAACCATATATGAAATCGGAAATAATTCATATGAAGAAATATCAGAAAATCTTAAATTGATATAGTTATCCCTTTCTCCTGGAAATTTCAACACTATTGTAAGTAGTTGTCTAAACTCAAATATTTTTATATCATTAATTTCAACGTTAATTACTTTAGATTAGACATTGGAATATGAAGGAACATTTAGCAAAAATAATGAGAGGTTCAGTTAAACAAACATGATAACATAATTACTAAAAACAATATCTTGCATATATCTACGCACACAATTGACCAATAAATTCCTCGTTTTCACTTCTGTCACAAGATGAATCCCTCATAATAACCAAGATTTATGGTATCTGTAAACAGAGCTTGTAATGATAACGTGTGAATCAATCAAAATTGCCTCGATATGATCATATGATAATCAGAAGGATGATTAACGAGGAAATGACTTGAGAGTCAGGGATTTTTTTTTTTTTTGGGTGGAGGGGGAGGGGAGAACACCTATCCTGTGCAAGTCTTCTGAAGTTTTATATCTTATCTTAGGTAATCAATTTCAGTAGACTGTAACGCCAAAAATCTTTGGATATTCAGTTGAAAATAAGTTGCTAGTGAAACGAGTTTTCATTAAGGATTCATTTTCAAGAACGAGTCTTAGTGGTACAAAAGATCTATTTTTTAGAGTCTCCTGTAGCCCGAGGATGCGCTTCCTCCAATAGAGGGGAAAAGTGGACTCCTTTGTAGTGAGGAGTTCTCACTATATATATATATATATCTATCTATCTATCTATCTATATATATATATATATATATATATATATATATATATATATATATATATATATATATATATATATATATATATATATATATATATATATATATATATATATATATATGTATATATATATATATACATATATTTGTGTATCATTAATTGTTTATATGTATGTTTGCTTTTGCTTGAGGCTTTGATTTGTCCCAGTTTGCTTTTTTTCTGATTCATTAGGGTATCTGTATCTCTGAGTTTATGCCTTGCGATACGTTTTAAATGACTTTTCTCTCTTGACTACAACGCCGATTCAGAACACAAGTACACACTGCTGTTGTTTCATGAAAAAAAAAAAAACGCTTTATGACTGAAAAGAGAAAACTCACTAAGCAATTTACCTTCTTTTTCAGCTCTACTCTTAAAGCAAGGAAAATATATTTACATTATCTTTTTAACATAGACAAGAAAAATGATCGATTCAAAAAACTTAAAAGTTGCAATATTAATAGCGGATGACTCACCATGACGAGCGAAAGAGAGGAAAGAAATGATAACTTTCACAACAAGAGGTCGTCAGGCAGAGCTTCCCCGGGTTTACTGATATATGATCGCTACTTGATCTTGTTTTGCATCCTCCAGGTATCTTTCTTGATCTTATCAAATGTATAAAAAGGCTTGCATCTATAGGATCGTATTAACTAGAATGTTCTGGCCCCAGAATAGCTTTTATTGTTTCGTTGTAAGTGGATATTATCACTATACTTGTGAACATTTCCAAGCATTTGTGTTTACATAGATTTGTTTTATCGCGTATTTTTTGTGGTATGACTGCGTGCTCTTGAGCATACCGTAATGGCTGCACATACATGCATGCAGTGTGAAAGAACTTGCAGGTTTTCTAAGTTCTCCCTAAAATCGCATTAGAAGTCATTCTTCTCATGTTTTTAAAATTCTTGTTCATCTGAATAAGTCTCTGCATCTCTGGCTTCCTCGTGCCACCGCCTGCGTCACGTATGTGTGCTTGTCTGGTTCCCTGGTCTTGCCTGCTACCATTCTGCTTGGACCTCCCCAGCACACTTGCCCGACATCTTTTTGCATGTCCGGTCCCTTCTACCCAGTTCTCCCACCCGTCTCCGACTGCATATTTGCCCGATTATCCTCACTCACCGCGTCGTCTGACTGCTTGAATGCTCTTACCAGGCCACACCTGCATGCCCCCTGCTTGCTTCCGCTGCGGACGTGGTGTCCCCTCTAACCGCCCGACAGCCATCTTGACTGTTATCTTTATCCCTCGCCATTCAGTAAAATCGCTTTTTTCTGCTTGCCTGACTGCCTGACTGTTTCTGCTTGCCTGGATTTGTGGCTGTTTGGTCTTGCTTGGTTATGGTGCCTGTGTAACGCAAATACTAATTTTTCCTTCCACTTTGCTTTCCCTGTTTGTACACCCTCTCACTCCTCTTTTTGATTGCTTATGTTTGGCCTTGCTTGGCCCTGCTTGGCCCTGCTTGTCTCGATCACCCTCTGGTCCGAACTCTCCCCACATATTGGCCTTTGTCTGCTAACCCGTTCTTCTGTATCCGTTTGAGGATCACCCTCTCCTTCCCTGTGCAGGTACCCCTGCCCCAATTCCCCACACTCCCCACACACACATATGCACAAGTGGCTGGCGGAAATTACTCCCACCATGTAGAGCAAGACCCATTACGGTCAACTTTCAGACCATAGAATGGAGGCGGATGCGCGCCAGGTGTTCCAAACAAGTTATGATACACGAAAAAGAAATCCTTGATTAGGGGAATAATGATGGTCAATTTACCCCTTCGGGGTTTGCATGAATTGTCATGAAAAGCTTGGGTTGGAGTCAGCCTGCAATAGATGGTGTGGTGATTCGAAGATGGGGTTTGATTCGGTATCAGCTTGCAACGGACATCAGAGGGATTGCATCCTACGCGTTATATGTTAATTATAGCGTCATAGATTTTGTTCTGTTCCTCAGGAATTAAGGTTGATGACTGATGGTTTCGTGGTGTGCATCAGTTGTTCATAAACTGTATCTTGGGGAAAAGAAGAGTTGAAGAAAAGATTTTATGAAATCAGATCGCTGTAAGATGTTCAACAGTACAAAAAAAGATGATCGCTGTACACACTTATCTTTACAATGTCGTGGAACACACATTGTGGAATAGATCAATAATCTTGTAAATGAAGGCATGCTCGATTGCACAGTGTTTAGATTATACTCCTTGAGTAATGAGACTACTCGCTTACCTAAAGTGTATAAGACCTAGTGATTATATCAAACAGCTCAAGCAAGTTTGGACGGTTTCTCAATGTAACAGTGCCTTAAAAGTGTACCTTAAGGATCCAGACAGTAGCGTTCATGGTGTGTTATGAGCATTTGCGGCAACGCTTACCCATAATCTATCAGACGGATATATATATATATATATATATATATATATATATATATATATATATATATATATATATATATATATATATATATATATATATATATATATATATATATATATATATTTCGTAGGTGAGATGATAATCCATGTTAGATGGGACAAAATGTTCTTTCAGTGGACAATGAAAGGACAAACTTTATGAAAGTTGATGTGTCTTTCTGGCCAAAACTCTGATCTTTTGACAGCGTTAAGTAATCCCTGACAGTTTGCTAACTGTACATATGACAAAAAAATCCGTCGCATATTTTTCGGTCTCTATTTGCAATGATTCGAATCTATTAAATAACAAATTACAATTGGCATGTATTTGATTCGCAGTTCACTGCAGACTGACGTTCTAAATCAAAGCACTAAAATCATGGCGCCATTTGTAAACAGTGAAAGACACTGATGAGTGGAGAAAAATAATAGCACTGTACGAAAAAAAGTAAAAGTGCTAAATTCATAGGAGAAAATATTTTTACACATGATATGGTGGTTTTTGAACTGACTGTAAATTAGTAGTCTGTTTTGTGTCTTTCTCTGTCTGTCTTTCTATCTGTCTTTCATTTAATTTTAACTTTTTTTACTCATCTTTTTCTTTCCCTCATCATCAGAAGTTTTCTGTTGTCATGGATGAATATCTTTAATAAATGATTGTTCTTTTTAATATATATCCCAGGTAATGAAAGAACTAACTGCATCAAGTGATCATATATATATATATATATATATATATATATATATATATATATATATATATATAATATATATGTAATGTATGTGTGTGTGTTCTGAAATACTGAAAGTTTACGGAAGTAGTCTGAACCACACTAAATCCCCTTCAGCTATTTCCCTGAAGTGTTGGAGATTCACCTCAGGGAAGTAAACGTAAAAAAGATTGATAAATATGACAATTCTTTAGGTGAACATTGGGACATCGATGGGAACAGATAGGCTTACTGTGTTAAGGATATTGTTTAGGGTTTTATTATTTCCCTTTACTGAAAAAGCAACGATTCCTTCATTAGTAGGAGGACTATCAGTCAAGTTTTGTAATATGAGGTTATTCTGTCTAGCTGATGCAGCGCTTGACAGCATTTTACATCGCCTTAACAATAACAAGCCAGAGATTCTAATGAAACTTTGTTCTGAGATGAGAAGATACAACGTCATGTAATTTTGCGTCGAGTACTGTGGGGGTTACATAATGAAATCATATGACGTGAAATTTTGGAAGGCTTACCACATGAACCAATAATAATTCTCCTACAAGCACAAACAATATTTTTATGCAAACGCGGTGCACGCGGTGCATGCCGTCTACATAGTATGCTTCCTTTTTTTTTCCTCTCTCGCTCCCCTACCTGTTTGGGATACAAATTATCATGAGTATTAGGACAGTACATTGCCCCTGGATGACGAGCTTCCACGCACAACCAGGGCATTATTCTGTCAACAGGTATTTCTTTTTTTTTCCTGGATGAAAGTAATTTCGAGGAAAATTTTGTAATTTTTTTCATTATTAAGTTATCTTTTCTACCTGAGTAATTTCTTAGTAAATCGGATTGTCTGTATTTCGGAAAAAAAAGGGTTCATGCTACGCTGATCAAAAGTTTGGGCGTAGACGGGTGTGCCCGAAGAGCAAAGGGGAGAGGAAGAGTGAAGTGTACAAATGAAACTAAGGAAGACTATAGCCTGCTGATACCTTCCCTCACCCTCACTGCTTGCATGTAGGAGCAGAAATTTACCTCTCTCTCTCTATCTCTCTCTCTCTCTCTCTCTCTCTCTCTCTCTCCCCCTCTCCTCCCTCAACCCCTACCCCCAACCCCCCTAGCCTCCACCACACGGGGAAGGGGAGGGGGGGGGGAGGTTGTAAAAGAGCAACAATGCACCCGGGGGAAAAAATAATGCAAGCACATTGATCCGACCTTGATTGTAGGAGGCGTAGAGCATACCGGATAACAACTAAGGATTTTCCCCTAGATATCCGGGTAGTGGCGTTCGGATAAACGAGTAAGGGAAGGGGGAGAGGGGGGAGAGGGGGAGGTCTTAACCACACCACACCACACACTACCACCACCACCACCGACAGGATCAGCAAGAGCCACCACCACCACAGCTTGGGTAGGAACTCATAACCTGGGAGGCTGGTATTTGCAAGCAATATTGAATTAAAATTTGATTGCATTACTCCACACACTAAAATCCTGCCTGACCGAACATCATCCCATATATTCCCCGGCTTCATTGAATTCGCCGGCATCGTAAGTCTTAAAAATGTTGGCGAGTGTTTCATATTCTACCGGGGAAAGGGGGTTGGGGGTAAGGGGGCTTCTGGGGTTGGGGGTTGGGGTGGGGGTGGGGGGATGCTGGATGGTAGGTGGACGTCAACCCCCCCCCTCCCGAAAAAAATATACGTGTTCCCACTTCATCTGGGGGGGACGTGGGGGTAGCGAGAATTCGAGCCCCATAAAGATAACATTGTTATTTCTACTTCCACTGTAAAAGGAGGGGGTCTTCCACCCCAGAAAAGGTATATGCTTTTCCTCCTTCTAAGGAAGAGATGGGTGACCATCCATCCCCAGAAACACATTATTATTACTACTTTTACCGGGGATAAGGGGAGGGGCTTCAACCCCTGAAAAACGCGTTATATTTGCTTTACTAGTACCCAGAAATAATACACATTATTCCCTCCTTCTTCTTGGAAAAAGTAGCTTCTTCCACCCCCCAAAAAATATATGTTATCCTTACTTCCAACTAAAAAAGGATTTCTGAAATCTATATTTCCACTGGGGAAAAGGAGTCATAATATACCCTAGAAGAATGCACGTTATTCCTACTTCTTTAGGGAGAAAGGGGGCGACTTCAACCCTTGAAAAAATGCATGTTATTCCATATCATTTTCTATATTCTATATCTGCGCTTTGAAGCAGATTTCTAGGACCTCAGGGCTATAGAGAGCGAGTTGAGTATGTCTGATGTCTAATTCCTCTCCTGGTTTATCTCAAGGTAAAGTTAGATGTATGATTATATCTCAATGTGTCCCATACTGAAAGTTACCAAGACCTCTGTTTACTGACGTACAGGAGGATGAATGTAACTTATGGAAATGACAGTCATGCATGAAGATATTGTGATTCCTTCCTTTTTCTGATTCTTTCTTTCTTTGTTTCTCTCTTTCTTTCTTTCTTTCTTTCTTTCTTTCTTTCATTCATTTTCTTTCCATAGTACCTTGCTTCATGGAAAAAAAGCTTCTCTTCGGTACTTCTAGATAGGTAGACAAGTACTCTCTCTCTCTCTCTCTCTCTCTCTCTCTCTCTCTCTCTCTCCCCCACACAACACACCTGGCCAACACTTCCCTAGCCATTACAACAGGCGCCACACTCCCCGCCTATCACATTATCCCACGTATGTTTCTCATTCAATTAACACCTCTTCTCTATCCACTCTCATCGGTCTCTCCCCTTGCGTTCCCTTTCGCTCCCTGTGCTGTGCTTCCCTCTTTAGCCTCCCACTCCCTCTCCCTCCCTGGTCTTATTCCCACATAATCACTGTCTGTCTGTGTGTTTATCTGTGTGCTTTGTTTGTTTGTTTGTTCGTGTGTGTGTGTGTGTGTGTGTGTGTGTGTGTGTGTACGTCTCTCTCTCTCTCTCTCTCTCTCTCTCTCTCTCTCTCTCTCTCTCTCTCTCTCTCTCTCTCTCTCTCTCTCTCTCTCTCTCTCTCTCTCTCTCTCTCTCTCTCTCTCTCTCTCTCTCTACTCTCCCATCACCTCTCTCACTCGTTTTCCCAGTGCTATAACCAGGATGCGGGACCTCCTCTCACCATGCAAATTTCGGGTTGATCTATAGTCCAATAGAGAAGCCTTGCCCTCCAGACCCCCCACCCCCCACCCCCGCCTCTCCCCATCCACCCCCCCCAGCTGGCGCAATAAGGTCTACTCGGACGAACATAGCCTCGCTTTCCCCCCCACACTCCCTATTCCCTATTCCACCTCCCTATTTCCCGTCCATAAACCCCATATACTTCTCGCGTGCCTAGCCACTGGCTAGGAGGCTGTGGGTTGCGGGGGCGGGTTGATGGGGTTTTTATACGTCCCGTATATGCTAGGCATGGCAGCCCTATGTGCTCTGCATGGGGGAGACGAAAGGAAATTCTAACAAAATGCAGAGAATATGTGAAGGCGAGTTTGCGCGAACAATGGCGCACCTCACGTGTGGAGGTGTGGTCTCCATTAATACATCATATGTATCTCCCATGTTTGATGCTACATTGCATCAGGAATTGTTGAAGATTCAGTATAGATGATATCGACTTACTTGATTAGAGAGGTACAAGAACGGTCTTTTATAGCTACTAAAACCGAGGAGGATAGACGTGGTTGAATACTGAGGCAATCAAATATATGAGATATCTAAATTTTCGAGATGCTATACTAACCACGAGAATTCGAAGACATAATCTATAACCAAAATCACAACGGAAACTTTAAGGTCTGCAAATCGCATCAAATGAAAAAAAAAAAAAATAAATAAAAGGAAACTATGAATGTAAACAAACATATAAAGAGATAAGATTCGTACAATAACATATGTAGATTCGTACAGGCATTTATACACAGGCACACATACACAGTGACACACACACATGCAGATACACACATTTTATATACATATATATATATATATATATATATATATATATATATATATATATATATATATATATATATATATATATATATATATATATATATATATATATGTATATATATATATATATATATATATATATATATATATATATATATATATATATATATATATATATATATATATATATATATAGATGGATAGATAGATAGGGAGGCAGATAGATAGACATGATACATAGATAGGTGAATACCTAAGCGAACGTAAAGCAGTTGGGAGAGAGAGCCACATGAGATAAGGATTAAAAAGTTAGATGAACGCAGCGTTGCCATGGTGAAGCTTAGCCAGACGTGTCCCATCGCCAGCTCACGTTGGCTGCAAAAGTTTTCCTGCGAAACTTTTGTAATGTCGTGGCAACGCGGGAACGCCGGCCATATATATGCATCCGCACACTTGACGTTATTCATTATTTAGTCATTAAAAAAAAGATAACTGTTAGTTACAATTTACTCTAAGAATAAACGTGTCTTGATCAGACGTTATTGGAAAACACTGTCTCTATTTAATATTTTATCGAAGAATAAATTTGCCTTGATATAATCATCTTAGCAAAATCTGTCATCATATACCATACGATGTAAGAATGAAATTGTCTTAACCAAATCTAATCAACAGATTCATTCTAGTTGCAATTCAGTTACGAAGATTTTTTTTTTCAATTCAGTATCCATCAATAGATCAACTGGTTCTTGTTATTCAATCATATAACTATATTCCATGGATATAAAAACAAGGAAGATGAAAATGATGATGATGATGACGAAGAAAGGAGGAAAAGGAAAAAGCAAACCAAAAGATGAGTGGGCCAATATGAGGGATATGCCCTAAACTAGAACCCACCAACAAACCAACCAATGTGAGGTATATGCCCTAAGAAATAGGCCTTCAACAAGCCACTCAGTGTGGGAGGTATCTCTTAACCATAACCCTCCAACAAGGCAGCCAATGTAAGGGATATGTCCTAAGCTAGAGTCCTCCAACAAACAGGCCAGTGTGAGGGATTTGCCCAAAGCTAGAGCCCTCCAGCAGACCGGCCAGTGTGTGGGATATGACCCGAACTAGAGCGCTCTAACAAACCCTCTACACAAGGATCTATAATAGTGCCCTTCCACCACTGTAGGCTGGACATCCATCAAGAGACCAGCCAATATGTGTGTCCCTTAGCTGGTGTATAGGTGGGGCAGGAGGGAGGGTATATTCCTGTCACTAGTATATTCTCATTTCTTTCATTCTTTATTTCTGTCTCTCTCTCTTTCTTTCTTTCTTTCTGTCTTTCTTTCTTTCTTTCCTCTTCTTCTTGTCCTTGTTCTTCAGCTAATGCAAGGGTCATTTATTCTTTTATCTATCTATGTAGCAACCAATGTCTTTTTGTATAAAGGAAACATAAGCTTCTGTTCACCTATGTATCTGTCTGATAGACTTTATACATAACTTTGTCTTGAACAATAAACTTCTCTCTAAATTTTTCATTTGTTTTTGTTTCTTTTTATCTCTAAAGTTGATGGTAAGTTTATAAAACAGGAAAAAAAAATATTTGGTTGAAATTTAGATATTACATGACACAACAGTCTCATAGATTTGTCATTCTCCTTAACTGCGAATTAGAAGAATATAAATTGGAATACACACAATAACGAAATTGCTTTCGCAAATTCTTTTCACGCTAGCGAACAGTTCGGTAAGGCGATGCACACAAGAGCGTATACAAAATGCAAAAAATGCACAGTAAAGTGCATACTACAATAAGCCAGACAATATGCACTTAAATTTACAAATACAACACGCGGACAGACCCAGTCGGCTTCTCTATAATAAGAAAAATAAAATGAAATACAGCAGAAATGAAGAGAAAACAGAAATTCTAAAATATTATATATATATATATATATATATATATATATATATATATATATATATATATATATATATATATATATATATATATATATATATATATATATATATATATATATATATATATATATACACACACATATCGATTTATCTCGTTGAACTATTTCTCCTGTTCATATGGCTACGGAAACTAACGGTTTGCTAGTGACGAAACTTTACGTAATTAGAGCAAAGGGGAATTTTTTTGTGGGACGATGCAGGAGACTTCTCTCTGAAGAGATTACAAATTAAAGGCAGTGGAAATGTTCATGGTAAACAAATGTCATTTTGGCTTCCGATAAAGCAAATACAGTCTTACTTTGGTAAGCTGAACGCAATGTACACGAGACGAAGGAATTAGTAGCAAAAAATTACTTGAAAAACTACACACACATTCACTCACATACTCACACACTCACACATTCAAATGCAAGCAAATATGTATGCACACAAACACAAAGCTTAGATAAATACAAAAGCAATAGTTTTATGCAAGTTCACCCTCAGCATTGTTGGAGTAAACTTACACATATGTATACTTTACACACAAACATATATATATATATATATATATATATATATATATATATATATATATATATATATATATATATATATATATATATATATATATATATATATATATATATATATATATATATATATATATATATATATATATCTGTGCGTTTATATACGAATAATGAAATAACTTCACAAAGTAACACGGAGTATTGACATACAAAGACATAGAACAGCATCCTGGAAATGAATAAATGCTCTTATTTATAGTTATCAAGGTTAAAGGAAGTAGAAATAATTCTGTCTCTGCCATTAGCAAACAGGCACAGGAACACTAACTAAAACACGATTCCATTGTAAATCCGACAAAGGAGCTCTAATTCGAGCATAGATGGTTAGAATTGTTAGGGCAAAGTAAGAGATGTGGGGACGAATATGAGAAGATACTGCAGGGCTAAACTGAGATATATTCTTGAGCAATAGAGATGGGCTAAGCTGAATCATTTGTTATGTGGATCTTGGTGTGAGAGAAAATGTACATATAAGTGGAGATGCCCAGGTTTGCTGCGATGCAATAAGATATAACTAGTAACATGTTACAGATCATGGAACTAATTTGTTGTAAGATGCCTTTAAATGTAGAAAATATAGCAAGTTTCTGCTGGTGTTTGCACCAGTGTGATTATGAGTGATTAGCTCTGCAATGAATGTGATGAATGCATAGGAAGGAAAAGATATTCTTTGGGAAATAAATTCCTGAACGTTTGTTAATCGTCAGAAAATAATTTTTCAGCATATATGTGGATGCAGACGTCACCCTCATGAGGTAAGAATGGCAACTATGTAAATCTCAAGTTGAATTTAATATTCTGCTGTTACCATAGATACGTCTGCTCAAGAACATAACTTCAACAGATGTATGAGTCTGTGATTAGGAAGTCTCAAGCTGAGGGAAATAATTCTGGTAACACACTCTGATATACTGAGCCGTATTAGTAGTAATCTTACAATTCAATTTTTAAAGATAACGTTTAAGCAACCTCTGGGAGTATAGCATTACCATCACTGATCTCGATCTCTAGAACTCATAACCAAGTAAGTTGTAGCCAAGAAAATCTGACTGAATTTCTGTAATTACGAGTAACAAACCATTCAGAGACTGGTGATCAATTTCCAGAGATTCTTATGTTCCAGACGACAACGTCCCACGAAGCTGTGCGATTCCTCTTTAGATCTTTCATCGATCTCTTGATTATTGCCAGACCCTCCTGCGAGACCAGAGACAATTAAGACCCCCCCTACGTTTTTCATCCACCGTCATTGATCGTTTGGAAAATTGTTCCAATCCATATTGATTTGGTCTGATTCTTCTAAATGATTCGAAAGGCTGTTTTGATCAGCTGGGATTTCGTATGATTCTTTGAAGGGGGAGAAGATAGAGTAATGCTTTGATTATCATTAGTCGGTAGGAATTAGATTAGATATCCATAAAGCAGTCTTCTTTTGATTCACCACAATTTATTTGCATCATAAGAAGGGTTTGTCGAAGTCTGTTTTTCTTCTTCATATTTCGGCAAGTTGTTCCGAGCATGAATTTCATTTTTTTCTTTTCCTCTTTCTTTGATGATGAACGGGCTTATATTACCATCAAAACAGCAAGGTCTTATGTTTCTTTGTAACAGTCTAACAGTATTAGACCCATCAACCTAACCCTAATATTGGTATCGGTTCAGATCAATCATAGTCCTGTTTGGACACCCACTTGCTGACCAAAGGTCTGGGGACTCACTTATCAATTATTCAGATAAAGAATTCGAGCCTCCTCTTCCTTTTCTTATGATCCAAGGGTAATAAAAGAAATCTAATTCTCCATTTGGTGGAGAAGAAAGACATAATATCCCCATTTATTCCTGATGTTCCAAGGTAAGAAGAAAGATCTGTCTGATCATCAATGAGAAAAAAGACTTTTTAAATTCCTTTGATGATCCTGGGAGAATTCTAATCCTTTGACACTCGTCTAATTAGCGGAAGCCAGGATTGAGATGTCTTAACAAGATTTATCTCGGATATAACAACCTTGACTCTATCTCTGTTTCTCTCTTTCTTTCTCTCTCCCTCTCTAATGACCTGTTAAGACCTATAATCTGCACAACCCTTCTCTCACTGTCTTTAATGAACCATTTCCACCCTCCTGCCTCTTCACGGATGGGTCTTCTTAACCCGCCCGTGTCCACACTAGTATCGAACCCTTCCCTCCTTCCTCCCCCTAGTCATCTGTGACTTAATTCATCAGCGTCTGAGCTTCTCCCCCGATACCACTAATGACCCAAATGCAATCTCAAGTCAGCAGCTCTCTCTCCCCCAAGGCTGTCTCCGGATCCCCCCACTTCCCTCTCCTCTCACTTCCGAGGATCTTGTATGCTCGCCTGATGACCTGAACTGGCTTCTTAATCTGTCAAATACCTACACAGGAGGGAAAGCCCTCGGTAACCGGGCAGACGACGTCTAAGGGGGGTCCTTAATCAGGCCATCTGTATGCGTCGTGGGGGGTGTCTCCTGTGTCATTCTGAGATAGTCGCTTCAGCCTCAGTCGAAACGGGTCGTTATTAATCTATTTAAACTCCGATTTCTCTTAATCCAACGCGCTGAGCCATCCAGTACATTACCAAGACGGACGATATGTCCTTATGGTGATAGACACCGCACCAGTTAATGAAGAGTAGTGATGGTGCAGGGGGATGGTAGTGGTGACGTGTGCGCGGTGTGTGTGTGTGTGTGTCTGTGTGTGTGTGAGAGAGAGAGAGAGAGAGAGAGAGAGAGAGAGAGAGAGAGAGAGAGAGAGAGAGAGAGAGAGAGAGAGAGAGAGAGAGAGAGAGAGAGAGAGAGAGAGAGAGAGAGAGAGACGTAGGTTTCCTTGTTGTAGTTGTTTGTGTGAAGATTTCGATCTTATTGGTTACGAAAACTGTGGACTTGAGAAAAAGCAGGCACTAGATGACTTCGTGTTGAGGTTTGATGGTAGTAGTGATGTTGGTGATAATGGCTTGTGTTGGTGAGGGTGAAGGTAGCCCTGTAAATGTTGATGGTGAAGGTGTGGGGTGATGGTGAAGCTGATAATGATGGGTGCTTGAGGCGATTACGTCGTTAGAATCATACGTTGCTGGGGAGGATAGTGATGGCCACGTTGCGTTGATTGATAGTGTTGATAGACAATGTTGATAGTGTTGCTAGTGATGGTTGGTGGAGGATGGGGGTTGATGATGTAGTGTTCTGTGGAGTGGTAATTGGCAGTGATAACGATGATGAAAGTGATGGTAGGTGGTTGGCTTCATGGTAGTGATGATGATAGTTTCAGAAATGGTGATTGGTTGACGTAATGATATACTAGTATATAGAAGTCTGTTTCCTTGCGCTACCTCGCAAACGCGGGAGACAGCGACAAAGTATAATAAAAGAAAAAAAAAGAAGTGTTGATGGTGATTGATGATGGTGTTGACAGGGCCATCAATGATGACGGAGCTGAAATGCACAATGTGTAGGATAATCATATTTATATTAAAGATAATAACACTAATGACAATATGGAGAACTGAACAATACTTGACCTGGCAACACAGTCACCATTCACAGAGTGAGGTCAGAGGTCATTACCCTTTCAACTACTTTACTTGTCAAGGCTGGAGTGAGATCTCAGTGATAAGAGGCCAGAAATGAGAGAAAAAATACATAGATTTCAACTTGTGATTGACGTATATGAGGGAAGACTGACTCCCTTGGGAAATTACACAGTTTTCCCAAAGTGTTGTAAATCCATAACTCGTAGAATTTATTATGAACGACGAAAAAAAATCATGTATTTTTGTTATTGCATTACATCGTCAGATGTATAATTTTCAGATACAGTAAATCCAGCGTAATCTTGTCTTCGCAAATGTACAAATGTTACACGATTTTCTAGTTTTTCATTCTTTTGCTTTTTCCAAGGGAGGTTATGAAATTTGACATGAATATCCCAGGATAGATACCATCCTCCTGTTAGTGAGAATATTTGTTTCTTAAGGGAAAATCCATAAGAACAAGAGAGAATATCCTTGTTCGTCCTTTATAAGGATTATTGTAGAATATAGGTTCATCCATGAAGCACTGTAAAGTTTTGGATTCGTTTAGCTTTAAGCAAGAAAATGGTATCTCAGCCTAATTGTAACTCATGCGGACGTATTCTTGCAGCCCGTCGAAGTTGCCGCAAGCAATCTACCAATGTTGCCGCAAGCAGTCCATCAAAGTTGCAGCAAACAGTCCATCAACGTTGATGCAAGTAGTCTACTAATGTTGCCGCAAGCAAGACCATCAATATTGCTGGAAGCTGCCCATCAATACAGCATGAGGAATGTGACGTGTAGGGAGGAGAGGGAACTCAGTCCTCAGTTCTTACACGTTCCTCAGATTCTTTTACTTTCAGGCGATAGTGAGGGGTTGTTCTCTAGTGGTGAGGGGTCGTTATCTGGTGTATGTGTGTGTGTGTGTGGGAGATGAGGTTGACATATGGTAAGGAAAAATAATTAGGGGGAATTATATAGACAGAGAGGGGAGTAGTTGTGAATGTAATGATTATAGTGAGGGAAGTGGCGGGGACTTGGGGAAGTGTTGATTATAGTGAGGGAAGTGGCGATGGCTTAGGGAAGTGTTGATTATAGTGAGGAAAGTGGTGGGGACTTACGGAAGTGTTGATTATAGTTAGGGAAGTGATAGAGATTTATTAAGATATTGATTATATTGACGGAAATGTAAGCGATCTATATTAGCGTTGATTAGGAGGCTTATAGCAATGTTATAGGTAGTGAAGAAAATGTACGAAGCTTATACAAGTGTTGCTTATAGTAAGGAAAATGTAAGGGATTTATCTTAGTATTGAACATAGTGAGGGAAATGTAGAGATCTTATAAAAGTAAATGGAAATGTACTGGTGCGCTGGAGTGTAGTAGTGTGTTGAAGGTTGTGATGTAAATGCTGTGTGGAGTTTAATGCTAAGAAATGATGATGATTGATCAAAGATGATGGAGCAAGAGGTAGACGTCTACTCATAGTGTAAAGATAAGGAAGCAATAGCAATAAGATTAATATACTAGGATTCATAGGAAGCAATAACTTCGAAGAAACATAGTAAATGTAATGGCGATAGGATATATAATGAAGAGGTTACCCAAAAAGAGAATTAATTTCGACGAAGAAAGAATGGTGGTAAAGATATCGAAGATAACGGAGGAGATAAGAGGATTCATGATGATGATAGCAGGTAGGCAGAAACGAGGTTGCAGCAAAAGCAACTTAAATATTTGCCGTGAGTTGCGAGTGGAAGAAATTATATCTCTTCAGAGAGAAACCAAGGTAGACTCGTGGAGGGAGAGAGAGAGAGAGAGAGAGAGAGAGAGAGAGAGAGAGAGAGAGAGAGAGAGAGAGAGAGAGAGAGAGAGAGAGAGAGAGAGAGAGAGAGAGAGAGAGAGAGAGAGAGAGAGAGAGAGAGAGAGAGAGAGGGAGGGAGGGAGAAAAGAAAGAAGAATGAGGGAAGAAGAAAGAAGAGGGAGGGAAGGAGAAAGAAGGAGGGATTGAAGGAGAAAACGGGAAAGAGGTTAGAAAGTGATGCAACGTGTGAGCGTCACACAAGCAAGGAAGCGTAAGAAAATGCACGAGAAAGAGAAAGTAAGAGAAAGGGAAAGTAAGAGAAAGAGAAAGGAAGAGAAAGAGAAAGGAAGAAAAAAGAGCAAGAGAGAGAGAGAGAGAGAGAGAGAGAGAGAGAGAGAGAGAGAGAGAGAGAGAGAGAGAGAGAGAGAGAGAGAGAGAGAGAGAGAGAGAGAGAGAGAGAGGGTGGCTGGGGAGGGGTTAGAGGGGGAGAGAGGAGGGGTGTGTAGTCAATCATGCACACACCGAATCACATGCATGAGGAGCGGCATTAGTTTGCGAATAAATGTGTGTTGCATGAAAACGTAGCGGGATACGAACCCCCACTTCATTCCTTACCATCCAGTACTTAATATCTCTGAATCATTTACTTTATATCAACCAAAGGATAAAAGAAAGAGAGAGAAAAAGAGAGAAAGAGAGAGCTAAGGCTATAATTCTAATCTGCCGTTACGTGAGGCAGTATTGCCAGGTTCTGCGGGCGAGATATGGCCCAGGAAAGCGCACATGTGCATGCCATAAATGCATTGATTTATGCGCGGGAGTCTGCGTCACCCCTGGCAACGGGCAGGGCTCTCTCCTCATCTCATCTTCACTCGCAAGTGGACCAACACATACTTATTTCATCCGCGGTGGGTGGAGGGAGGGGAGCGGGGGGGAACTGGGGAGTTTGCTGCGAGGTAAGGGAGTGTGCTGGGGAGGATGGGAATGCAGGAAATGGGGAGAGAAAATATGGGATGAGGCCTTGCTTTGCTTCCTTGTTTGGTTGCTTGTTTTCTTTTTTCTCTCTGTCTTCTGTGTGTGGGAGAGCGAAGGTGGGGATGATCATGCTTGCTTTGCTTGCTTGCATGAACGGTAGTGAGGGGGGGAGTGCTGGGGGAGAGGAGAGGTGTGTAAGGGGGAGGGGGTGAGTGCACCAGCCTACTCTCTTGCATACATAGAGGATGACAAGGGAATGCTTGCTTGAATGGATTGCTTGAATATAGGTAAGGTGGTAGACAGGAAGGAGATAGTGATTGCTACTATCTATCGCTTGAGAGAGGAGGAAAATAGACCTACTTGTAATATTTCGCGTGGAGGGAGATAGTGCTTGCTTGCAACATTCTTCTTAAGTGCATCTGCAAAGGTTAACTTCTTCCTTGCTGAAGTCTGAGACGGAGAACCCGAGAAACTGAGATGTGGTACCCTACAACGGACGGAGGCGCAGGGAGGGAAAGCGACTTCGTGCTTGCGTTTTTGCATCCATGATTGAACCGGAAACCGGGTTGGTGGAGATGGGGGGAGGGAGAGGGGCTGATGGGGGGTAAGGAATAGGTAGGGGAGGGTGGAGGAGGGGTGGTAGTGATCACGTAAGGGGTCGGGAGCAGCTGGGGTGAGGGTGGGGGGGAGCAATGACGACCGCTTGGACGACCGCTTGCAACCGTTGCATTTCTGGGATGAGGTGGGGGAGTGTGTGTGTGTGTGTGTGTGTGTGTGTGTGTGTGTGTGTGTGTGTGTGTGTGTGTGTGTGTGTGTGTGTGTGTGTGTTGACGCCTGTAATGGTCAGAGGACGGTGGGGTGGGGAGGGAAGACAAGGCCTGTTGTTGCTTGCTGCCTATACCTGAAGGTCTTACCCATAGAGGGTAAGTGTTACCCATGGGGAGATATTACGCATGAGGCTTTGTTACCCATACATTTGGGGAAGTGGATGTGCAAAAGGGATTACCCATGAGGAGAGTCCGTAGAGTTAAGGAGGATTTACCCAATGGGGAAAAAGGATTTAGCTACCTTAAAAAGAATGATCCTTTTCTAAGTGAAATACTCATGAGGAAAAGAATTACCTAGAAAGATAGGGAAATAAACTTATCTACAAATGTGACCCATATAAAGATAAGGAGTGAGATAGTGGAATGAAAGAGGGAAAAGTGCAAATAGGGAATTCAGGCTACCCATCAGCAGGTATTTATTCCCTGGAGATGATATAATCATAAGATATGTAAAGAGTAACCTTGAAAATGGGGTTTCTTATTGTGAGAACCTACTCATACGGCTGATAAACCACCATGAGATCGTCAGAGAGATGGAAAATTGGGCCTATTACATTTTCATTTCATACATACATATTCGCCATTTCCCGCGTTTGCGAGGTAGAGTTAAGAACAGAGGACTGAACCTTGGAGGGAATATCCTCACTTGGCCTCCTCTGTTCCTTCTTTTGGAAAATTAAAAACGGGAGGGGAGGATTTCCAGCCCCCCTCTCCCTCTCCTCTTAGTCGCCTTCTACGACACGCAGGGAATACGTGGGAAGTTCTCTTTCTCCGCTATCCCCAGGGATAAAATTACATATGAAGACGAATATGACGATGAATAGGTAGAAAAAAGTATTTCTGAAAATGATGACTACATGAATGGGGTTCTCGTGAGTAATGAGTTACGTACGAATAAGATCGTTACTAAGGAAAGACTGACCCACGAGGCAAGGAGTTGCCTATAAGATAGGGACTCTACCCATAGGAGAGAGATGTACAGAGAGAGCAACAGCGTTTATGGAGTAAGGGCTGTGTGTCATAATATCCATGGAAAATGGGGAGGGGAGGGAGATGCACATGGGAAAAGGGGGTGTAATCATTTCTCTATCCAAGCACCAATTACTAGTCTCTCCCCAAAATGGAAGCTCTCATTATTGCCAGCATACGATCCACGCTCTCATCGCTCATCGACCCCCCCGACGGGATGAAAATGTATAAAATGTATGTGAATGTATGATATGAATAAAATGTATAGGATGCGTCGATGCATTTCGTCCTGGCTTTAATGAAACCTAAGTGGGAGTAACTGATGGATTATTACGCACTGAGAAGAACGTTTAAGGGATGTGGGTTAAGGGGATGTTTTTGGGTAGAACACAAACGCATGGAAGTGGGATGTCCCGGCGTAGATGGGGTGAAGAAAGATTGAGTCATCACCCTTAATCTACGTCTTGGAGTCTCTCTCTCTCTCTCTCTCTCTCTCTCTCTCTCTCTCTCTCTCTCTCTCTCTCTCTCTCTCTCTCTCTCTCCCCCCAGTATGTCCTCATATGTATGCACGCATGTATCTATCTATTTCTCTCTCACTCGCTTGCTATCTATTCATCTACATATACATGCTTGCAGGTATCCATTCATCTATCTATTCCACTTTTTTCTCTCCCCCTCATTCTCTCCGTATCATCCTCTC
Organism: Panulirus ornatus; assembly: GCF_036320965.1. Classification (NCBI taxonomy): domain Eukaryota; kingdom Metazoa; phylum Arthropoda; class Malacostraca; order Decapoda; family Palinuridae; genus Panulirus; species Panulirus ornatus. The sequence goes on from NC_092295.1 coordinate 4,881,115, forward strand.
AACGCCCCACTTTCGGCCTAGTGGGAGCGAGAGATTAGCGCCCCCTCAAAACCTCTCAGTTATAGTGCCAAGTCTGGGCCCTAGAGGCGCTTGGGTAAGCATCGCCGCTATAGGAGTCTGTGTACCCACAAGATTTTATTAATATGCCCGCTGGTCCATTTTGTGCCGGCTGGTGTTTGCCGTGGGTAAACAAGGAAGTTGGGTGGTGGTCAGTGGAGTTTAGGGAGGGGGAAAGTGAAGCGAAGAGTGTTGAGGGAAGATGGGGCCCTTGCTTGAGACTCTGAGAGTACTTACTTATTCACTTACAAGTACTTACGACGGGAGTTTGTCAACAGGCAGGGCTACTGTGTAGCCCTCACCGCAGGACAACAGGATCTACATTGGTTCTACGGTGGCGGGTCGAGTCTACGTCAACCCTAGGGTGACGGGTAGAGAATCTACATCGGCCTCGGGATGACGTGAAAACAGGGTCTAATCGGCCTTGAAATGACGGATAGACAAAGTCTACATCGGTTCTACAGTGACAGATAAACAGGGCTTGATTCGACCTTGAAGTGACGGGTAGACAAAGTCTACATTGGTTCTATAATGACAGTAAACATCTTTTAAATCAGCCTTGCAGTGATGAGTAGACAAGGTCAGGGTAGAACAGTGTTTACATCTGTCCTAGAATGAAAGATAACGAGTCTATATCGGTTTTGTGGTGATAGGTAGACAAAGTTTCCTCTTTCATCATAAATGAAAGCAACTCCTCTCGCCAGCTCCATCAAGGGAAAGCAAAGAGCAGTCCAGTTGCTTTTGAAGTGCTTGTGGAGGCGCCAGCAATCTCTCCCTTCTCTATTGTCCTTCTACCCCCTCCCTTCCCCACCTCTCTCTCTCTCTCTCTCTCTCTCTCTCTCTCTCTCTCTCTCTCTCTCTCTCTCTCTCTCTCTCTCTCTCTCTCTCTCTCTCTCTCTCTCTCTCTCTCTCTCTCTCTCTCTCTCTCTCTTTCACTTCCATTTTCCGCAATGACGTCAGCATTCTCACCTCCTCTATCACTATCACCAACACCCTCACCATCATCCACTAGCTCACCATCACTTGCGTTGTCATCAGCGCCTCCTACTTCTCCATCACTATCACCAACACCCTCATCATCATCATCCTATAGTTCACTATCATCGCCACCACCATCAGCAGTAACATGCTTCCATTCCTACCACTAATATGCAGTTTGGTTTTGCATTTTTATTGTTATTAAAATGCGTAAAACTAATGCGTATTGTTATTATTGTCATTATTATCGTTCCCTTATTATTTCTAATTGTTAAATGACCATTAAAATTGTGTCGTGAGGACTACATGTCACTCTAAGTTGATTCCATCTATGGTTTGTGTCTGTGAGCGTATGTGTTGAGTGTGTGCTTGTGTTTCTGTGTTTTTGCGAATTTGCTTTTGCGTATGTACTTATATGTGTGTCAGTCGATGTTTGTATTTACGTTTGTGAGTTCTTTATGTATTTGTGTGTGTGTGTGTATGTGTGTGTGTGTGTGTGTGTGTGTGTGTGTGTGTGTGTGTGTGTGTGTGTGTGTGTGTGTGTGTGTGTGGTATGTGTATATGTGTATGTGGACATGTACCTTTGTGTATGTATGTATGCATGTATTTTCATTAACATATATGAATTCTCATGCATGTATGTATCTATTCTCGCTTATCTCCTATCCTTTGTGTCTTCTTTGCAACGTTAAGTATGTATTTTGATTTCCAGTACAAAAGATTATTTTTTTTCCTCGCTCTCTGTTTAAGAAAAAATATCTTCCTGACAGTCAGCTGGCAGTCGTATATTTGGAGAGGGTACTGAAATTCCTGTTTTCATTACCTACTCTTAGACATCCTTCCCTGCTACACTATCATCTGAAAGAAGTGACAGAATGAATCGCATATGTAGGAGCTGCATATATATATATATATATATATATATATATATATATATATATATATATATATATATATATATATATATATATATATATATATATATATATATATATATATATTAGTCCTTTACGTATAATGATACTAGTTATGTAGATCAGATTTCACCTCCTTACCTCCCAAAAGATTTTCCCACAGTCACTCCAAAGAAATTCAAGGTCTTGGTCATGAAATGATTTTACTACAGTCACCCTCCCCTGTGTCGCATCCTGTTGCTGCCTAACTTCAGTCCTCTCCCTTCTCCCTGTCATGCATTTTCATGGCCAATCTCCTCCCATGCATTGCACTTTAAGTGCCCAGACCACATTACTGAACCGCCCTCCCACTTGTTCTTCATCTCTCTCTCTCTCTCTCTCTCTCTCTCTCTCTCTCTCTCTCTCTCTCTCTCTCTCTCTCTCTCTCTCTCTCTCTCTCTCTGATAAACGTGCAAGCATAAGGAAGTGCCTCATATGGACATGTTACTCTTGCCACTAGATCTCAGTTTTTTCCGGCAGACTTTCTTTCTATCCACACAGGCTGAACCGGGTGACCTTGATTCCCCAGACCTCCAGCCATACCTGCACTTGTACAGTTCGATTCAAAATGCTTCACCAAACTGATAGAATTCAGCCTTTTTCAGAATCCAATTCGTCTTTACCATCCAGCCCCTATGTCTTCCTCACACATTCTTCCTAAACCAAATTGATTTCTTTTCTTTCTCACTGCCTTTACGCCTTTCAAAGAGTCGAAAATTTCATAACCGAATTCCTAAGCGAATTTTTTAGTTTCCCGTTTTGATTCTGCATAGATATTCCTGTTTTTTTTTTTTTCTTCAAGAACTAAACATTGAGCTTTTAACTTTCATTGCCCTATACAGGAGAGAGCAGCGATATCATTGGTTTCTGCTGCACATTATAACACAGTGATAATACTGGCTTCAACATAATGTTGCACATTATAACCGATATATTATTGGATTCAATCTCTTACACGTTGTAACAAAGACATCGTTAATTCCTTGCAATTTATTTGTCTGTCGTACCTTTATCCATTAACCTGTACACTGATTTAACGTCTATGTATCTCCAAAAGTCTTTATTCTATCTCATCTGCCTCTTTAAACTCGTTAATTTCCCCCCTCTTACTCGTATCATGGAAGCAATTAATTGCTTTAAGGTTTCTCTAACACGCAGAGAATACTGGCCATATTGCATTATCTAGTTATTACCATGTTGATGAAGTCTATAAGCACCCAACTTTCCACTTCATAATCTTGCTCAATATACATTTTTCTGCTGGAAAACCAAAAGGCGTTCCTCAGTTTTAAAAGAATAATTGTGACTAATTTCTCTTTCTTCTCTTTAGGCTACATTATGGGATCAGTTTGTTTCCTTATCTTTCACCATAAAAAATTTCCTTATCAGATGCGCTAAAATATATCTTCTATATATGTCAGTACCTAACTTTGTTGGGTAGATCACCCATGTGCCATTTCTCCACAGACATAATGCCCTCTAAAGCATTAAACTGAAAGCTAAATGGCAATAAATGAAAGTCCTGAGCAAATAAAGAGATATATAACTCATTTCAAAATATTTTGGAAACAAAATAGAGGAAACTGTTGTATGATATAGAATTCAACTTCACGCGATGATTACATTTATCCACAGACAGCCAGACAGACAGACACACTCACACACACACACACACATTACCTAATCTAACCTAATCAGATTACACATATCAGCAAAGGTACATAACCGTTGTTCTCTTCTTGACAATCAAGGAACCATATATTATACCTTATAATAACATTCTCTCAATCCTTTATACAATACCTGAACCAGAGGTATCAAACAGCTTGTCACAACCACGTATTTCGCTACACTAATCAATGTAGAACACATCTTGAACCTTCCATAAAGACATTCAGACAACGCTTGACAACGATAATGACCAAATCTCACGTTTCGCAATCTCAAGTAACACAAGCATTTCACAGCAACTCTCAATCGCAACATGTTATGACCTTCATAAACACACCCAGACATACCAATAACGGGGAAGTCCTTCATATGCGTTCCCCACCGCCAGCCTTGAGCTTCATCTACAGCCTCAGACAACACATGGCAGCGTCTACAAGCCACAGATGGACTGAATAACACGTGGATGGACATTTGAACGGCTATGGTAGATCCTTGGGCCCGTCAACTCCTCTTCCCTCCACCTCATCTGCATATGTATTGTGATAGAGTGGGAGTTTGTGTGCTTTTGGAGAGAAGCCACGACAGTAGGAGTGTCAGTGTATCCTTCGAGATGATGATAAGGAGTGAGGAGCTAGGGAGCTCACTGTTGAGGTGTGGTGAGTTGTGTTAGTGGTGATAAGGTGGGATTTGGTGACTTAATGTCCCTGGCGACGGAGGGGTATATACATATACATGTTTCTGTGAGTGAGGGACATATTGAGGCCTGGGTATCATTGGATAGCTTTGTTGATCTGATAATCCTGAAGACGATTGTGTCGACTAACTTTTTGCTAGATCTGATGAATGATGATGTTTGTGAAGGGGTTTATAAGTATTTTGGTACAACTCCATTTACTAGGAAATCTATGGCGTTACGATGATATGCTTTAGAACAAAATGATCGTGGTGTCATGATTGTCCTGTGCTGCAGTACTCTGTTGTTATGGTTTGCCATAAAGATGACGAAGAATTATAGTGAGCTGGAAATATATGATGATTGATTGGTGACGTTCGTTGATATAATGACGACAAAAGAAGCTACTTAAGTTCTTCAGCAGTACTGTTGAGAAAATGTTGATAATGTTGGAAGTCATGAAGATCTACTATAGATTAAGTGATGACTTGTAGTCCCATATTGCGGTGAGTATGGTGAATGAAAGTGATAGATATGATGGTGATAGGATAACAGAATGGTGTGCTATTAAGTAATGAATTCCTATGAGGATCATATCAATTACTAGTTTTTCATGTTTTTACTCGTGGGAACTTATGATAGGTCCGATGATTTGGCAAGATATTTTTCGTGAGGATTATGATGATTCTGATCATGTGGCAGTATCATACTCCTAGAGACTAATGAATTGTCTTCAATTGTAACTGAGCATTCATCACTACCTTCGTATATTAGATTTTTAACTGAATCTATAAATGATTCCAATATGCATAATGTTCTCATCTACAACCCTAATAGTCTTATCGGTATAAAACCATAGTATCTCATTACATAATTTGACTAAAGAATTCACGCATTTTGTGCTTCATCCCCCAAATGAATTACTTTTCCAAAATAATTCTACGTGAATTCATTGGACACTCTTAGTGATAAAAAAGAAAATTCCATGCTTGTCTGTTACTCATCTGCTTTTTATTATAGTTCTGTGGAGCAGTTAAGGCCATTGGTAACTTTGTTAAATTGTACGTATCGCCCGGCAGCTATCAATTAGAGACATTGTTAACAATAATTGGACGTATTGTGCTAACAGGAGAGAACATCGTTGGCTAGGACTGGACACACCAGCTTCTATCGATCTCCCACGCGAGATGGAATCTGTAATTTCTCCTTTTTTGCCTGTTTTGCCATGTGCCTCTGTGCTTCTGTCATACCTTCTCTGTTTAAAAGTATTGGCTGTTCTGTACTTCATCCTTTTGATGTCTACCATTGTGTCCGTCATCTGCCTCTGTGCTTCTGTCAATCCTTCTCTATCTAAGCCTTTGATTGTTCCTCTGTATGCCTCTCCATTCTTATGTCTGCCACTGTGTCTGTTTGTCTGTGTTCTTTCTGTGAGTAATCAAAGCAATTGCTACTTTAAAATGACTCATTGTAGTTTTCATATAGATTATCTATAATCATCTTTCATTATCATTATCTTTCTGTAACATATGAGCGGTAAGCACACACACACACACACACACACACACACACACACACACACACAAACACACACTTTAACAGCAGGATTAACCCACGATTATTAGAGTAACAGTCAAGTGTCGTTCATCACATTTAAATACCTTTTGTAAACAATTTACAGGGGAAGTGTCAAAATGATAACAAGCAGGACTTGCCATGTGATGCAGATTAAGATCACATTACACAGACGTGTTCATCATGCATTTTATAACCGCAGTCACAAACAAAACTGCATAGCGGCCGAGATTAGCCTTAGAAAGTAGTGGAAAAAAGATATATATAAATATATATATATATATATATACATATATATATATATATATATATATATATATATATATATATATATATATATATATATATATATATATATATATATATATATATATATATATAAATATATACACATATATGTGTGTGTGTGTGTGTGTGTGTGTGTGTGTGTGTGCTAGATACACAGCAAGTCTTGAACACATGAAACAGGTACGGTTCGGGGAAAGTAACACGTGTATTGTAATTGATAACCTACGAACATATCCAGAAAATGGTGGAATTAGCCGCTAAGGCTGGTACAAATGGTCGTGACTCTATCCTGGTATCATAACATGATCAGTCCATGCCTGGGTAATGATGCAATGTCGGGGTGTAGATCTTTTATAGAACACGGTTAGAATTCAGTATGTGGGTGTTCACTGAATCTCGGGTAACAATGCATCACTCAGTTAATTGACAGCAAAGGATATTAGCGCAGAACTGTGTATTATGTACACAAGAGATACTCGAAGGAGTTTATGTAGTTCTGAGGAAATGTTGACGACTTTGCATTGTGTGATAATTAGTCCAATAAGTTAGAAAGTTGTTGGATTGGTAATATATAAGTAGTTAAGAAAAGTGTACTTACTCTGCATGTAGTTCCTCCAAGACATCAGTTAGTTTATTAAGTAGATTATTCCCCGCTCACTGTATGAGAATCTTTTACACTTTTAGTATAATTCTCTGAAACAGAAGTGAAAGATTAAGGCAAGTATGCCACTAAAAGTAACAATGGTGAAGGAGACTGTACTCTGTAAAAGGTCGACAGCATATTCACAATAGATACAAAATTAGATCCTGAAATTAAAAAAAGAAATCATCTATGAAACACTGTAATCAACCAGATACAAGCTGATCAATGATTAAGGTAACCATAAACCTTATAACACAGAACTGATTGACAAGATGATAAACAAAAGACTACCGGAAAAAATGACTCAAGAAACAAAATTATTTAGGAATAGAAAAATGAAGCAACATTGAAGGAAAAAATTCTACAAATACATACATAACAATTAAGAGTTTTTGTCACTGTCAAGTTCAATAATCGAGGGGCAATGCAGAAATCTACCTGTTATAAAAGTATTTTCATCCGAATATAAACATTTGCAGAAATATAAGAAAAACTATATATGCATATATATATATATATATATATATATATATATATATATATATATATATATATATATATATATATATATATATATATATATATATATATATATATATATATATATATATATATATATATATATATATATATATATATATATATATATATAAAGTGCATATGACATATATAATACTAATTCACATACATCTCTTACAGCAGCTATTGAAAGTAATCTAAGTACACAAGAGTTCTCATGTTTAGTACCCATATTTTCTGAAAATCACTAGAGATTACAGACATCATTCTCACTCACTGCATAACCAGCAGGATGGCTGCATAGTATAATACAATGCTTTATGATCGTCGCACGTATAAATGGTGTCACATTTCCAGATACTGTTGAAATTTTGTTAACTGTAGAACACTGTAGGAAAGTGTACGATACTGTATAAACCTGTATTTTTCTGTACACTAGTAAGTGAAACTCTTCGGCACGTTATAAGGACCTATGTGACACTTACATACACTTATTAGCTTTTCTCACTTTCTTATTTGAAATTATATGGTATGATAGTGAATGATTCTGTCGAATAGAGAATGACACTGTTTATTGACTCAATGAATTTGAATGATACTTTGAATATATCATGATATGACACTACGCATCTGTGTGTATATCACATGACATCCAAAACATAGCATATTCTCTATCTTAGCACTGTCTTGCTTCCTTAAGTACAAGGCAGTGACATTTTCAAATAAGATTTTACAAGACACTGGTTATTATATTTTCTTACTGGGATCCGGTATGACATGATATATGACTCTGGCACTGGTTAGAGTATGACACTTCAAGACATATTTTGGCTTTCTATGGTATATATGCTACCATGTGACACATTTTGACTGCATCAGGTGTATCAGGCACATCTTTGCAAAATCTGGGATACTTTGACACAACATGACTCACTCTTACACTATAAAGGACCTATTACACCATATGACATACACCATTCTCTAGCATTTTCTTACATTGCAATTATATCTTCTCGTATTTGAAGGCACTCACAGATATTTCCCTGGTACTCTGTAGCATGATTCTATATTTTTTTGTAAATTTTTTATCAGTTCACAATACTTCTTGGCACTGGATCACATTCTATGTAGTGTAACATAGAAACGTGAAATAGCATCATATTTCACTGCCTGGCACAATCTGGCACCTTTCAGAACATTGCAACTTTTTCTGACACTATGTAACACTTTTGGTATTAAACACTCTTATCACTGCACTGAATAACCTTTATAACACACTAAATAAACTTGTCACTGCACTTAATAACGTTTTTCATAAACTTATTAACCATGTCACTGTACCGGATGACCTTTCAATACACTAATCAACGTTGTCACTGCACTGAATAATCTTTCAAATGAACAAATTAACCTCGTCACTGCACTGAATAACCGTTTTAATACACTAATTAATGTTGCACTGAATGATACATTAATACATTAACAGCATTACTGCACTGAATAACCTTGTCACTTCACTGAATAACTAATCAACATTTTCACTGCACTAAATAATCTTTTTTGATTAAATAGCTTCACCACTGCACTGAATAACCTTTTTAATGACCAATTAACCTCAACCCTGTACTAATCAACCTTGTCATCGCACTGAATGACCTTTTTTAACTCGATAATTAACCTTGTCACTGCACTGAATAACCTTTTCATTCAAATTGTATAACCTTTTCACTGTATTGCACCTTTGTGTTAATGCACTATGCAGCACCACGTTGGAAAATCACTTCATAGCACCAGAGGCCATTTAATGAGATTTGACACAGCTTTCTTCCTATTGTATGACACTTATGGCACCAGTTGAGATTGCTGGGCACTCTTGACACTGGTTCAGATTGCTAGGCACTCTATGACACTGGTTCAGATTGCTAGGCACTCTGTGACACTGGCTCAAACTGCTAGGCACTCTATGACACTGGTTCAGATTGCTAGGCAATCTACGACACTGATACAGATTGCTAGGGAATCTATGATACTGGTTCAGATTACTAGGCAATCTATGACACTGGTTCAGATTGCTAGGCAATCTATGGCACTGATTCATATTGCTAGGCAGTCTATGACATGCTTTAGTAAAGCAAATTTATCTTTTTTTTTTTCACCACATGACACTTTCTAGGCTTGTATGAAAATGCACTTTCAGATACATATGACACCTTCCGGCACACTTTTCCGCAGTGCATAAAACAGTCTGACACGTTGCAAATCTATGAATCAAAATACATCATTACTAATCACTTGCAATCGCTTTATCGTGCATGAAATAGGTAATAAATCAACCATGATATCCTGTTCATTTCCTGCAGATAATAGCCTTAGAAAAGCGAAAAGTCAGAGGTCTTTAAACGACTCAAATTAGTCTGCTTTTGACGGTTCGTCTTTACGTAATAGTTTTATCATTAATGATATTACGGTGTGATGCCTGCTTAATTAAATCTATTTCTCGTAACTGTATAATATGTCTCAGGATTGTGATTATGATCGGGTGTGGTTTTGTATATATATATATATATATATATATATATATATATATATATATATATATATATATATATATATATATATATATATATATATATATATATATATATATATATATATATATATATATATATACGGAGTCATATACACTTTTACAGTCTGAGCATCACTGAAATTTGCATATACATTAAATACATAGCTCTACAATTTACACAAGTGGTCTATGATACATAGATGATTCAGGACATACCGTTGTAAATACAAACACTAAAGAAAAAAGTGAACGCTACACTTGTTAAGTAGCTTATTTAGGGACGTATTATGAAAATCATTCCTACTTCCCGCCACACGCCTACCACAAAGATATCTGAGACCATTCTACCTGACAACCACAATGTGACAATGGCCCATCCGCCACCGGGAAACGCTTACATGACTATCAGAAAATGACTTCCTCGCCTCATTCTCCAGCACCGGATATGATAAATTCGCCCTTGATTAGGCGGTTAACACCGCCTTGTTCCACATGTCCCAGGCTTGTTTCCGTCCTCAGTGATCACCGCTTTGCATTTGGAGATAAGTCTTCCAAAACGTAGCTGCTGAGGGATTGGATTACAGTGTGATTACTGTATGGGATGGGAACATTTGGTTACACCTCATTATAGGATTTCGTTGAGTTTTTTAATCTGTTTCTGTTGTTTGGTTTTATAATAACTTTACCATAAATGATACTAATGATAATGATAATAATAATTGTGATAATGGTAATAAGAAGAATACTGATAATGATAATAATAACAATAATGATAATGATAATAATCAAAATGATAATAACATTAATAACAATAATGATAATACTAATAATAATTATTATAATAATGATGATAATAATAATAATGATAATGATAATAATAATGATAACAATAATGATGATAATAATAATAATAATAATAATAATAATAATAATAATAATAATAATAATAATAATAATAATAATAATAATAATAATAATAATGATGAAAATAATAATAATAATAATAATAATGATAATGATGATAATGATGATAATAATAATAATAATAATAATAATAATATCCCTTGGGATAGGGGAGAAAGAATACTTCCCACGTATTCCCTGCGTGTCGTAGAGGGCGACTAAAAGGGGAGGGAGCGAGGGGCTGAAAATCCTCCCCTTTGTTTTTTTTTTTAATTTTCCAAAGGAAGGAATAGAGAAGGGGGCCAGGTGAGGATGTTCCCTCAGAGGCCCGGTCCTCTGTTCTTGGCGCTACCTTGCTAATGCGGGAAATGGCGAATGGTTTGAAAAAAAAAAAGAATAATAATAATAATAATAATAATAATAATAATAATAATAATAATAATAATAATAATGATAATAATAATGATGATGATAATAATAATAATAATGATGATGATAATAATAGTGGTAATAACAACTATAATATTTTTGATACTGTTACTGCTACTGCTTCTACTATTACTAATGATAACAATAATGATTATATATATGATATTAATGCAAGAATAACCTATATGCCTTATTCACATTACCATGATTAGTGTTGGCGGTTCATATGGCATTTATTTTTCTTGTTATTTGCATCATTGACTATTTTGCTTACCACTTGTTATGCATTATTTTCTGAGTGTTTTAAAAGTCTAATGCTAAACACGTGAAATGCTGGCCTGTATATTTTTACCAGCTACAGAAAAAATGTGGGTCTTTCATTAAGAAACAATTAGATGCACAAAAGTGTGTTGGTTTTGAAACAAGAACTTTTGTCCATGTATTTTGTGCTCTAAGAACAAGTTTTGCAGTGAGAGAACTGGTTCGTGTAAGTCTTTTTTGCCTAATCTTATTCTTTATTTGCTTGCTGCTTCAATATGTTTATCCACCTATCTGTACTGATTTAAGCATTTTGAAATATTTCATTTATTCAAGACTTCATTACACTTCTTTTTTCTTATAGGTTTACCTCCTCTTGCCTTTCTATATATATATATTTTTTTTTCATAAATTGCACGACTTCATGTAGCAGAAAACGAAATGTTTTAATCCACTGAAAAGTTGAGTCAAAATTTTGTAAGCATTTAACTAAAACCTAGATATTAAACATGTCATATGTAGCAGTTCCGCATAGTGTCTTCGACTCGTCTCACTGTGGTTATATATGTTTTCAATGCGTTTACTTGTCATAAAGGTTGACACAGATTACATGCTGCTCCCCTCTTTCTTTATTTATGTCTTAATCTAAATTGATCCTCAAAACATCCTGTATTGCATCAGAAATGGGAAATCCAAATGTACTCTTAACAGAATGAATAACAAATACAGCAAGTTGTGTCTTAAGTGCGAAATCCTGCATTAGTCGTACTTGATATCCAGCCATACTCATTTCTACACCGATGCCCCTCTTAGCCTTAGGGTGTGGTTGGTTGAATCGGTAATAGAAATCAGCTCTTTTTTCCTGCCATCTAGACAAGGAGAGGGGCTCTGGTAATTAAAGGATGCTGCCAATAGCTCATAGTGACCTGATATGTCAAATGACCCACTGAGGGTAAACAGAAGGGGAGGGTATAATGGATTTGGCGAGAGAGTGTGATAGGTGTTTTGTGGTAGAGGCATTAGATGTGGTATGGTACCGTTTGAAGATAGGGGTGGGTGTGGTGTGGTAGAGATGGGGATGTGGTAAAAGAGTTAGATATGGGTAGAAGATGAAATTGGATGTACCCAAAATGATCAACAGGGATGGATTTCAAGATGAAGACGACAACATTTGGTTTGGAAAAAAGATACCTGAGGTAGGAAAGGTGTAGATAGGTCCTCTGACGGGATTGATGATGATGGCTTGTAATAAGGGAAAAAGTAGGCATTTGATATTTTGCAGAAAATGAGGCTGTGGTTAAGTGATTTAAGATACCGTGAAGGGTATGGCAAGTGGGATTTCAGAGGTGTGGAAAAAGCCATAATAAGTGGTAAAAAGGCTTAAATTCCAATATGGAAACCACTCACTAACTTCACTGGGTCTCCGAAGTGTGGCAACGTGTTCTTTTTCCCTCAGGATACAGCCATCTTCACCAACCCTGTCTACTGTCATCCACTCTCGTTTCCTCAACCCATTTACATTAACTCGTTTCCATCTTTTCCTTCCTCCTCCCCTGCTATATATTGAACCCTTCCAAATTCCATCCCCTGATGTACTCTCCCCAAGCCTTCATTATCGACCCAGTCTACTTCTCCCATGATGCATTACCTCTCTTACCCTCTTTCTCCCTATTCTCACCCTTTGCCCTCTCCATCCATCGTTTATTCTCCATCCGCCTTAACCCCATTTTGAGTCGCATCATCGCTATGATATATTCATTACATAGTTTGCTTTTGAGGACTTCACATGTCTTCAGATTTTTTCCAGCATTATGATTTCAGCTTCTGTCACTATTCCATCTCACCAATCACCGTTCCACCGTCTGTACCTCTTTCCCATCCTCTCTCTCCCATTTTCTTCATCATATCTCCTTAACCCAGTTACTCACGTACCTCTCTCTCCCTCTACCCCATCTATCTTCAGCACAATCACTCTTCACCTCAATCTCTCTTTTTCCCATCGTCACTTCATCTCAGCACTCTCCACCCATTCAACCCAACAAGCCTAGTCTCTCTATCCACCAACCCTACTGCTTCTATCAGCCTCATACCCTACTCCCTCTCCTTCTCCCCCTTAACTTACCCCCCCTTTTCCATCTCCACCCCCTCCTGTCACCCAACCCTTCCCATCAACCTCAGCTCCAGCTGAAGCAGTCGTTGTGTTGGTCAGTCCTGACGACGGGGCAAAAACCTCACCCGGGCCACCTCCATCATACCAGCTCATGAATCATGCCATTACACCTTCACTTCCACCTCATCTTCTCCGCCATGTTCCTTTTATATCTTAATGTGCCTCGTTTTCTCTTCGCATTCAGTTATTTTCTTTTTCATCCTTCATTTTCTTCATTTTTCTTATCTCTTCGTCTTTTGCTTCGTTAGATCTCTTCTCTTTCTTCAGAGTCTTAGTTTCTCCTCATATTCAGTTATCATCTTTTTCTCCAATTATTTTTCTTATCTCTTTCTTCTCTTTCTTCATATTCTTCGCTCTACTTTATTACCTGTTCGTCTTCTTCATGTTCTCTTCTTTATTCATATTTTTCTCTCTTTCACTTCCTCTTCATTTACTTCTTTATCCTTTCATTTCGTTTTCCACATTCTTTCTTCACTTTTTTTGTTCTTCCTTTCCCTTCCTTTCATCTTTAGCCCCTCATTATCTTCTTCTTCTTCTTCTTCTTCTTCTTCTTCTTCTTCTTCTTCTTCTTCTTCTTCTTCTTCTTCTTCTTCTTCTTCTTCTTCTTCTTCTTCTTCTTCTTCTTCTTTTCTTCTTCTTCTTTTTCTTCTTCTTTTTTTTCTTCTTCTTCTTCTTCTTCTTCTTCTTCTTCTTCTTCTTCTTCTTCTTCTTCTTCTTCTTCTTCTTCTTCTTCTTCTTCTTCTTCTTCTTCTTCTTCTTCTTCTTCTTCTTCTTCTTCTTCTTCTTCTTCTTCTTCTTCTTCTTCTTCTTCTTCTTCTTCTTCCTCTTCTGTTAATGAGAATAACAACAAATGTTATCAATGTTTATAATGAGAATAACGGCATTAATCTATATATGCCTCACTATAATCTACTACCCTATATCAACTACTTATAAAACTACAGTTTTACAGCCTTAACCAAGGTAGGTCACTCAACCACTACTCTCACCAATACGAAATTACCATGCCTATATAACCCACTTCAAAAATACTATTCTATTCCTACAGCGATTCCAATGGTACCATTACCAGAAAACCAATACGACAATACCACTATGATAAAACCATTACTGAAAACCACTATGATAACAGCAGGACGATAACACTGCTACCATAAAACCCACTACGATAACAAGTCAAAGCCTCCTTCTCTCCCTCCCTCCCCGTCGCACCCCGTTAAAGTAGATTATTTCCTCCCATGTTTATATACTTTAGCGTTGGTCTCCCCTCCATAAATAACACACCCTACTTCTTGCCTTCCAGCTTTTCTCAACTACAGTCTTGCTTCTCGTTAATCTTCGCTAATCCCTTACATACATACATGCATATATACATATATATATATATATATATATATATATATATATATATATATATATATATATATATATATATATATATATATATATATATATATATATATATATATATATATATATATATATATATATATATATATATATATATATATATATATATATATATACATATATATATATATATATATATATATATATATATATATATATATATATATATATATATATCACTTTTTTGTTGTCATTTCTTTTACATTCATTTTTTATTCTTTCTGTGTTCTTTATCAAATCCTACATATCTCGTTCCTCATGACTATCCTGTGCTTCTGTATCATTTTCCCTGGCATGATATATATATATATATAAATTTTCAGAGAGAAATGGAATTATAACAAAAGGTTAAACAGCTTGGGAGTAAACCAGCTTCCAGGCCCCTAGATCTGGTCAAACCAGAACTTTGTGTCATATTCCATGGTGACATATCCACCCTCTGAGATTACTTTTTTCCCCTAGTTTTAATCTCCACCTCCCATTCACCCTCTCTCTGCAATTTGTTTCCCATTTATTTCCTTTCTCTTGTCGTAATTCTTGCTCCCATTCTGTGCCTCCAGACTCCATTCTGGTCGAGAACCTTACACCCCATTATAACTCCCTCCCTTCTTGTATTCTCTAACCGTTTAATCTTCGTTTTCTACTTTTTTTCCTCCTCTGGTGTCCCTTGTCCGTTTTGCTTTTGAGACTGACCCGCCGCCTTCCTCCTCTGTACCACTCTTTGCTTCCTTGCCTCCAGACCGACTCTCTGCTTTCACTGACCACTGGCCATGCATCTATGGCTTCCCTTGCCTTGCATTCTCCCACTGGTTTCAACCCCCCCTAGTCTAGCCTCCCCACTTTCCCTTATTTATTTCCCCTTCTCCCCCCATTCCCTCCCTCCCCTCTCCCCAACCATCACCCATGTATACCTCACCTCTCCCATGCATTCCTCACACTCGTCTGAGCTCCATTCTCTAACATCACGCCCCTTACATTCTCCTCCGGCTTTTAATATTCTTGTCCAACATCCTTTCCAATTTCTTCTGTCTGTCTCTCTGTCTGTCTGTCTGTCTGTCTGTCTGTCTCTCTCTCTCTCTCTCTCTCTCTCTCTCTCTCTCTCTCTCTCTCTCTCTCTCTCTCTCTCTCTCTCTCTCTCTCTCTCTCTCTCTCTCTCTCTCTCTCTCTCTCTCTCTCTCTCTCTCTCTCTTAGATCATGGGCCATGCTCATTCTTATACCTTTCTCTCAACCCTCTTTTTCCTAGCTCTTTACATATATATATATATATATATATATATATATATATATATATATATATATATATATATATATATATATATATATATATATATTTATATATATATATATATATATATATATATATATATATATATATATATATATATATATATATATACATATATATATATATATATATATATATATATATATATCATACAAACCTCCAACAGCCAGGATCGAACCCGGGACCCCTGTGCAATAGGCGGGAGCGCTACTGCTAGGCTATGATCGCCCCTGATAGGGAAATGACTAGTATTTGAATAGTCATTTGAATAGTCATTATTTGTCAGTATTTGTCAATATTTGAATAGTCATTACCATGCATATTTTCCAAATCCTGTTCATCATAGCTTTCGCCACTTTGCTCATCACTCTTGAACTACTATTGCTTTTTCTGATACATCTCCCAATCACATGCACTACTCTGCAAATAACGCCGATACAACTTTCTTTTCTCTTCTGCTAGCAACTTTACATCCTCACTCTGCTGATCACTACCTTTTCCAATTTCAATGTTTCAGTTCTTTTGTAATGAATTCCTTCTTTCCTATAGCTCTTTCAAACCTCCCAAACTTCTATATTAACTGCCCTAATATCCACGTCTCTTTGACCATATTCCTTTCATATCTTCAATTTACTTCGAAATCTTCATCTTTAATCGCTAATGGTCTTCCAGATGTTCTTTTCTAGTATGCTTTTGTTTTTTTTTCACATAGACCTCGCTCCTGCACCCATTCACCTCATTCCAAAAAATCTTAGTGTTTTTCTTCAGATCTTCATCCTTCATCCAATATCATTATTTGTTCTCCAGTTATTCATGTGCAGTATTATTCTTACTTTTTATTCCCTATATTCCACATTCTTTACTCTCCATTCATCACTTGTGTCTAAAAAGCAAAGCCTATTTCGAACTATCGTGTCATTTGCCAACCTCGTTGATTCTTCATTTCGCCGTGCTGTTCCTCTCTTTCCATGATGTATTCCTACTTTGCCGAATGTTTCTGTGGTAGCCTTTATCAACCCCCTCTCAAGTTCCTCCACATTACATGGACCTCATTTTATATTTTTCCAATTCATCTCTTCTTGCTTCCAATATAACACCTTTTGCGAGTCAGACAGTCTTTCTTTTGCAAGTCAGACCATCTCAGATAAAAGAGACAGCTTCATATCTTTCTAACACAATTTGGTAATTTCCCATCCAATCCTGTCTTAGCCCTTGTATTTTGCATATGATTTCATATTCTTCCATATCAGAAACAAGTATCTACTCTGGATTACAAGATGTATCTACCATAGATTCCCAGACCTATCTTCTGTAGATTACAGGCATATCTACCATAGATTTCTAGATATATCTATTGTATTTTGATAGACGTATCTACTATAGATTACCAGGAATATCTACTGCAGATTATCAGATACATCTACTATAGATTACCAAACATATCTACCGTGGATTGCCAGAGGACTCTACTGTAGATTCTCTTAGCCTTTCAAGCGTCTCTTTAGTGAATTACCAATTCTACTTTGGTTGTTGGTATACGTTCCCTTCACTTCTAATCAAAATTTCACTTATGATCAAATTTCACCCCTATTTATTGCCTTATATTATCACTTTCGATCATTTCCGCGTCTTCTCAGTCACTTACATATCATGATTTTTAGCTTCTATCTCATTTTAGCTAAGTTCCCTCGAAATCCCCATTGGTTAAACATCTTTTTGCGAAGAGTACTCCAGTTTTCATGGTTTTATTTTCACACCACCTCACTATTTTCTGCCTTTTTTTTGTATTCTGCTTGTAATGTCGTCGATCAGATATACCTGTCTGTTTGCATGAGTGTCTGAGTATCCCAGTTTTATGAGCACGGGCGGATCAGGAACGATACACCACTGACACTTCACATATGGAGCTGAAGAGCTTGCTAGATTTTCAGGAAGTTTGCATCAATGCTGTCCAAATCGTGGCTCCTGTTTCGGTCTCTGACAATTTCACGTCAATGTGGTACCTTTTTTATTATATTTTGCTCGCTTCTTCATCATCGTCTACTTCTTCCTCTTTTCTTCTTTGTCATATTTTTTCGTCTTGATTTATCCGATTAAGGTTATTCTCGTTTCGTTGTGTCTTTTTCTTTCATATCATCTTTTCCTTTTTTCCTTCTGCATTTTTATGTGCTTTTATCTTTCATACGTCTTAATGTTAAGCTCTGAAAAATAAGGATCTTCCACCAATTTGTGGAAACCATATACTTATCGACCAGCAAAGAAGGCTTACATAGTACAACAATGTACAGTAAAGCACTATACCAAAAAACATGATATGTCCAAAAAGTCTATCTTAATTGCCTAAAACTGCAGACCACTATACAAAAATATTATAAGAATGTCTTTGCTTAGAATTTCTATATCTATGAGCTTTAGTTCATGAATTTGCTTTCATGAGTTTCATGAAAATTACTGGGGGAAAATATGTGACGTTTACTCTTGAAAGAATATACACGCATCACTGGTTTCTTAAATGGTTTATCAACAGTTTTAATCACTTTTCAAAAGAAAACTGACAAA
The DNA here is from genome assembly GCF_036320965.1 of Panulirus ornatus. NCBI lineage: Eukaryota > Metazoa > Arthropoda > Malacostraca > Decapoda > Palinuridae > Panulirus > Panulirus ornatus. The sequence continues at coordinate 4,900,053 of NC_092295.1, forward strand.
ATATCTACAACGTTTGAAGACAAGAGCAAATAGCATTTCTGTTTTGCACAGATGAACCATCTTATATGCAAACGAAGTTCCTTTGGATTTTTATTTGCACAGAAGAGCCTTTGAAAGACGTGTGTGATATCTTGATCTCAATCATGATTTCTTTTTTATGCGCATGAAGCTTTTAATGATACTGATCGTGAATTTCTGGATATGTCCACAGTTCTGTACCAGGCTGAGTTCTATAACTTAGATAATTATGGTACGTAAATATACAAGGTTAAGAGACTGAGTAACACAAGTGCGAAACTCTCTCCCTATAACTGACAAATAGTATCACACACACACACGTACGCGCGCACACACACACACACACACACACACACACACACACACACACACACACACACACACACACACACACACACACATCATATCTACACCTATGCTTATAACAAAAGTTTGCCAACGAGTTTGTATCCAATAGTGAGAGCAAAATCAAACAGGTCTGCCCTTGAGTAAATTCCTAGATCAAAATGACCAAAGCTGTGAATGATCTCGATCTAAGAAGGTATTTATGACTATATTAATCTGCTTTCACTCTTAGTAATGAATACAAACAAATGAACAAAAGTTTTACCTGGAATTAAGCAAAGTACTGATTTTTCAACCTAAAAGGCTTAGGTGAGCAGGTCTGAGGTGACCTGGATGACCATTTCTGACGTTACCTGACAGCCTTAGGTCACGACCTTAGGTAACACTCACAAATCAGGTCGGTCATCAGATCATCACATCTTACATACCCATAACTCATACCGACATGAGGCTAGACAGGACTCAACAACATTTCTTTCCAGATTTCAGTTTGTATTTGTAATGGAGGGAGATTCTTCTCTCCCGTTCAGTCATATATCCATTTCTGCTTAACCTCTTTAAAGGCACGTTAGGGTAAATCTGAGTTATTATGATCTGCGTCAGACTTAAGATAATCAATCCATTTTCCGAATAACACAAAGAATTTGAAACAGAGGGAGCAAGGAAAGATAAGGAAGCACGTTTTGCTTCCTCCCCTTCCTTTACTCCCCCTAAATGTAGTGTTTCCGCCATACCCCTATTTTTCTGATCATCCTACAAAATCTTAAGCTTCTATAGGTTATACATGTACTTTATTTCTTGCTACAGTCTCTTATATGCTAATGTCTTATCTTATCTCCACCTAGAATACCTTACATCCTCTACATCAATTATCCTTTGCTACAGTCACCTATAAGCTGTACACTTATTTCATCTCTTCCTGCTATTATTGATAGGCTCTATACGTACCTTACCTCCTGTTACAACCTCCATGTACAACTGTACATATCTTTTATCTCTTCTGCTAATCTCCAGTGTACTAAATACTTTCATTACCCCTTACCACAAAGTACTTGGAAACGAGTGTTTACCAGCCTGTATTCTAAACGGAAAGTGTGTAAGGCATCAAAAGAATCTATACTCATATGGTTTGTCTAATGCTGATTCTCTCTCAAAAAGGTTCTCCCTACTCAGCTAACAGACTTGAAAATCACCACACAGATGTCCTCTACACATACCATCAAGCTGTAACCTTAGATGTGGATCTCACTCATGCTATTCATTATGAAGAGAGACTTGAAATGCAAGTCTCCATCTTCCTGCTGTTCTTCCCTGCATGCTCACTAATATCCACCTTATCATATACAAAACAATCTATGTCTTTTTGTATATCAGACAATCTTCGTCTATTTGCATCTACGATAACCTCAGCGTCCTATGTGTTTGACCTTTACAACCGGCCAGACTACGCTCTATGAGGAGGAGATCCTCTTTGCTTACTGTTTCCATCGACCAGCTCGCACACGCGTCAGAGAGACACAGCATTCTTCTAAGGTTTAATGTGGATTTGTTTATTACCAGATGCAATTGGCATAACTATGATGAGATACACGAATGGCATTTGGTCCATAGACGTATTGAAGCCCAGCATTAGATGTCTTGGCTTAGCAGATCACAGGAAGGTCGGCCTTCACCGGGGCTGCCCTACCCATACAGACTCCAGACTTTATCCACAACAGTTCTGTCTCTTACAGGATTTGACGTACATTTGTCATCATCATTATTCTCAACATCACACTCTATATCAAGAAAGACAGCGAGAGGTCAATGGTTATCACAACTTTCCTTAAACCTTTGCTAACTCACTTAATTTTCCAGTTTCTTTAAGAATGAAATGAAGAAAGTTTAAGTGGTCACTAGTGCTATTCTACGTATTGCAGCACTTTCTCAGTTTTTTAAAACCTTAGTTTGTTAAATCTAGTATGAGTCCCTCTTGAGATTACTGGGTTTTACAAAAATCAGTTACCTAAAACCTTGTAACCAAGATCTTCAAATTCACTGATACTCTAGGATTCAATAACCCAGAGTTTGACATCCCAGTAAGGTTTAAAGCCTTTTGTTCTTACACTTCAGGTATGTACAGTTCTATACCTGTAAATTGGGCTATCATTCCTTAGAGATCACTTCTCTATACTTATAAATCTTTCTCTTCTTAAAGTCATAAACTGTTATCTTTTAGAGATGAACATCTCTGTTCATGTCAATCATATCTTACTCTGAAGATTAGAGATACTGCAACAGAGCAAAGGAATTAGATGCTCATCATAATGATACTGAGTTCTGTGAACTGAAAATAGACAATTGATGTGTAAGCGATACTGGTGCCACATGGCACGACGAACAGGTAGGAGGAAGAAGGTAATGACTTCCCAAGTTGGATAGGATATAAGACAGGAGAAATCAAATGAACAGACACAGCATGAGCCAGTAGTATAGAGAAAACAAAGATTTAAACGAAAGGCCTAAATAGGGAAGCACCGTAGCATCAGCTGATGGAGAGATTCAGTGACAAGGAACGGAATGGGAGAGAGGTAAATGAAGAGAGGGACAAGAGGGGACACAGAGAGGGAGAGAAGGTGCGAGTGTATTAGAAAGAGGGATACGTGATAACCGATAGATAAGGAGCAGGGGAAACGTTAGTTAAAATTTTGGAAGGGGGAATGGATAAAGTAAGACGTCGGAATGAGGTAATAAAGAAGGAGGGGAGAAGTGAGTGGGTTTATGATGAACGGAATATGCAGGGGAGGAACGGGGAGAGATAAGATATAAAGGAGGTGAGGCTAAGGGAATAAATCTGAACTGAGAAGAATGGGAGCAGAGTAAGTGAAGTTATGGAAAGAGTGATGAGATGTTTGATAGAAGAAGTAGATGTGTAGAGCAAAGAGTAAAATATAGAAACATCTGATTGAAAAAAAATATAAGGAATATGTTAAAAGATTAGAAGGAACAAGAACATAGATAATGATATCGAGGGGAAGATGAAAATGAATAATAAATGGAAATTGAGGAAGAAGATGGTGAAGTTAGTTCATTTGCATGAAATAGATATATCAATATTATATTACTAATTCTACAAATTTTGCTCTTACCAGTACAGTTGGTACATTACGAACACAGCTACAGTTACTACTGTTACTATTACTACTACCACTACCACCACTATTAGTACTACTACTATTACTGCTACTACTACTAATGATAATGATAATGATAATGATAATTATGAAATGATACTATTACTACTACTAAGCGACTACTACTACTACTACTACTACTACTACTACTACTATCATTACTACTACTGGTACTACTAATACTACTTCTGCTGCTGCTGCTGTTGCTGCTGCTGCTACTACAACTGTTACTATGCTAACATAACTGGTAATACTTCATTACAACACTCAGAACGACAACAAACATTTTCATCATTACTTCTCCTATTCCTGCTGTTGCTACTTAGATTAATGACTACATCTATATAGATATCTGTATTACTACCACAGTTATCTATAACCTCAACCAATCATCAGTTTAATCCCTCTAACCCCTCGTTCCTTCCCAGGCTCTTCATAACACATCTACATAAACTCCTCTTCAGTTTGCACCTCCATCCTGACACCAGTAAATTTCCCTAAACTGCCCCTCTGTTTCCCCTACCTATTTCCCCTCATTTTCCTCATTCGCAAGTCGTTTCCTGCATATTTTTCCCCCTTCCCTAAATTCCTGACCTATTAGTGGTCCCCTGCTCCATTATTTATCACTACATTTCACCATCTCCCTCATTCTCTCTCTCACTTGCGTCCATCTACCTCCTTTCTCACTACATCTTCTGAGTAACCTATTAGCGAGAAGCAAGATAGGATGTTTATGACGTTATACTGTCTTCTTTACCTGTATTTCCCCTTCTTCTGTTTTTCCCCACTGGCTACCCCACTCTTAATCGACAGTTTTCCCCCTCTTCCTGAAGTACATCCTCATCCACTTACACAATCTTGATTTTTCTTTCTCGACCCCTAACCTGTACCCCTTATTTCCTCTCACCTTCTACCCTAATTTTAGCCTCAATAGTACTTTTTCCCTACTTTTCAGATCTACCTCTCATTTTCCTCACTTCTAGCCCCCATTCTAACGTAACATGTATCTCTCTCCAGCCTACCAGCTACTTGCTGACCACAGGGCTTTCTACCCTGAGTCATAGCCTTACCTGTATCAACGAAAACTCTGGCCCCATTAGCCTGTGTCATATATTCTGAAGTTCGTTTCCTTTGGCCAGTCATGATCTGATTTAAGGAATAAAGAAGAATTTGTTAGATTTTGTCATTAAGCTAGTCAAGTCACTTACTTTATCTTTCTTTTGCCTGTCTCTGTGTGTATATATCTATTATTCTCTCTCTCTCTCTCTCTCTCTCTCTCTCTCTCTCTCTCTCTCTCTCTCTCTCTCTCTCTCTCTCTCTCTCTCTCTCTCTCTCTCTCTCTCTCTCTCTCTCTCTCTCTCTCTCTCTCTCTCTCTTATTGTGATAAGCAAATCTAACAGTGAAAGAGAAATACCAAGCATAGAATTGCTTATGTTTCTCAATGGATGTCCAGAGAAACAGATAAAAACTCGGTACTTCTGTCTTTCTACTTCTCTTAAGACTAGATATATTCATACCGCACTGCTTATTCATCCACAGAATGAGAGAAAATTAGCACAATTTGTGGAATCCAGTAATGTATCTTAGACTCCAAGAACTTAAGCAATTCATTTCCAAGTATCCTACAAACTGGTCTGTTCCCCTTTCTGCTCCACTGTCAGGTTATGAATTGATACAGACCAGGAAAGAACAAGGAGGAACCCCAGCTACTTACTGCACCATAAAGAAGAGGAAGGTAATATTAGAGGTACAGAAAAGAAAAGCGAGACAGAAATGAATACATCTATATCATACTGAGAAGCTGTCTTGGTAAAATTTGGTCATCACAGTTGTAGGTTTTGTCAATTATCGATGTTCTGTAGGATTTGTGTGATGAGGGACTATGAGGTAGCCTGTACGTGGCGATCAAGGGATGAATTGTGCTATGCATTCGATCAACAAATGATTAGATCATTTGTGAAAGACTGAAAGCTGATTGGAGAAATTTCTCTGCTTTTTTTCTCAGTCAGAGTTCCAAGTGGTTTATCACCACTAAGATATCACATTGATTTAGCCTAAGCTTAAAAATCTTTCCCAACAGCTAAGGGAACTTGCTGCAGAGGTGTATCTCGTCACTAGCACTTCCCACTTGTAAGTCTCGCCTGTATCCTTTACTTGGGCTGCTAACTTTTATCCAATCATATGTATCTTCACTTGTATCTCATCTCTGCTCTTCAGCTGTACCCTTTGCCTGTACCCTTCACTACTATCCCTCATCTGTATCCAATACATGTACCCCTAATATGTACACTTCATATTTACTTTTACCTGTACCTTTTATTTGCCCCTTTCCTTATTTTCTTCCATTCTTTATTTTTTTTTTCCTAAACATTCACCTTCTGTTATTTCTTATCAATACATTTCCTCATCTCTGGGTAATGTTAACCATTTCTCTGTTTTACCTCATTCTATTCTCTCCCCCTCACCTCATGATGGTGTTAGATATCTTTCATATCTTTTGAAACTCTCAACTATCTTCCTCACATTCTGAAATTGTTAAGTATCTTTACTTTCCCTCATGCCACCCTCACCTCACGCCTCATAATCACTTCCCTGACCACACGGCCACAGATGATGCTCCATTCGACCCTCCTACTCACGAGAAAGCCATTTACAATCCTTTTGTTCACCCTATAAACTCCCCTGATCTCCCTTTCCATCTTCCTTCTCCTCTGTCACAGCCACCAACTCCTCTCTCTCTCTCTCTCTCTCTCTCTCTCTCTCTCTCTCTCTCTCTCTCTCTCTCTCTCTCTCTCTCTCTCTGCCTGTGCACCTGTCTTTCTGTCTGTCTGTCTGTCTCCCCTACGCAATGAACCTGCCTGATGGTAAAATCCTGTTGTGGATAGGAATGGATAGGCAGACACACCACACACACACACACACACACACACACACACACACACACACACACACACACACACACACACACGTACACATTCTCTCTTTCTCTCTCCCTCGTATTCCTCACCCATCAACCCCTCACTCCCTTTCTTTCACTCTCTTTCCCACTCACTCTTCCCTGTTTCCTGTGTGACATGGCTGGTAGTACTGCCTCTGTTGTGATCCAGCGAGGTTGGGTGATAGTGCGTTGCATAGTTCGAACACGAACCATCTTGAGGCGCATTTTACCGTCTGTTAAGTTAATGGGTAATTATCTTTCTCAGATTCATACTTAGATTTAATTCTTTTTATTGGTTTTGCCGCATATGATCTCCCTTTTGAGAGTTTTAAAATGAAGAACTACTAATTGATTATATTTCATATTTGCGTTTTTTTTTTCGAAGTTTTGAGAATGAGTAATCAATTTTGAATTATTTTGCTTTTTATGGTATTTCGAAAAATTTTGTGCAGGGAATAATCTTTTTCATTTTCTTTTGAGAAACTAAAAATGGAGAATAGATTTTGAGGTATTTTGCTACCTGCTTTCTTTTTTCATAACTATTTTTTCTGAATGGTATAGGTTTTGAATAGATAAAAAGAAGTGATTTTACTTAAGGAAACTTTCAGGAAAATAGGGAAATCATCTTAAAAGTGATATGTGTATCTTAATGTACTGCATAGATAGTAAAAGATAACAGTATCTACAGAATTCTATAGCTAGAATATAAAAGTAAGCTTTGGTAAATTTAATATATATCATCGGTGCAGGACACATGATAGCTAAAAAATGGGTGTGAGCGAACTTGGCCCTTTTTTGTCTGCTTCTGGCGCTACTCAGCTTACGCGGGAAACGACGATGAAGTATGAAAAAGATTGTATATATATATATATATATATATATATATATATATATATATATATATATGATAGATAGATAAGGATAATATTCAAGATGATAACTATATAATGTTGATAATATTTCGACGGAAAATCGATATGGAATTACAATAGAATGAGTATTACTTGCGGCAGTTGACCGAGCACTGTAATTGGATTTGAAAATTATACGAAAAACGGAAACTGGCACTGAATGTTATACACCATTAGGATATAATTCATCACTGAGGTCTTTATCAAAGTAAAATTTACCAATATGAATGCCTGACCATCAGGATAAGAATGCAACATCACATATGATCTGCAACTGTTTTACCTATAATCCCGATATAATTGTTTGTCCCCTTAAACGATTATACTTCAATGATATTTGTTTCTGTAACTTATTGACCTATAATTGTGCTATGCGTGTCAACTGTGTCAATTAGTTTCGACGGACATTCATCAGCTGCTAAACAACTCTCGTATGTAATTCATACTTATTGATGATTTCATTATCCGTGCAATTTATTCCTTATTATAGTTTACCATTTGTTCCGATTTACTGTTATCTAAATAATCCATCAACAGTGTAGACATAGCTTGATCCTTTTTGGCAAGGGAATCTTGTCGCATATATATATATATATATATATATATATATATATATATATATATATATATATATATATATATATATATATATATATATATATATATATATATATATATATATATATATATATATATATATATATATATATATATATATATATATATATATATATATATATATATATATATATATATATATATATATATATATATATATAACTGTAAATTCCATAATTTGTACTTATTGAATCACTGTGTATATGGATGTCTTGAGACCCTTTTTTCTTTATCTCCTCTTCTATGGAAAATATATTCATAAAACTGGAATCCAATATTTCCACAGTTCTGTTAGCTTTATTCGCCCACTGGACACAGCTGGAACAAACAATGTGTATATCGTTAAAAAAAAAGAGAAACATGCCTCAGTGTAAAATCTGAATGAAACACAACAGCTGTGAATTGATGTGAGAGCAAGAATATCAAAGATTAATATCTCCATCCTGACCTCATACCAGCAGAGTGAGGACATGAGAAAGCTCTCTCTCTCTCTCTCTCTCTCTCTCTCTCTCTCTCTCTCTCTCTCTCTCTCTCTCTCTCTCTCTCTCTCTCTCTCTCTCTCTCATATGATCCACTGGAGAAAGGATGACTTAAGGTTGCCAGAGTACAATTTCAGTCTTTGGTGCATTACACATCTTAATCCTCAGTAAGACTTCAAAAGTATCATCAACATAGAGAGTGACGCTCATATATAAGTACATATTTCAAGTTCATACTGGAAATCTAATCATAACTAAAGGATAAATTCATTATAGTGCCTTCTCGTTATTTCTCTTAAACCTGTAATACATGATGTGTGTAAAGCATAATTACTTTTGTGAATTAAGGCATCATACTTTCTTCTGTAATCCACAGTGACACATAGAGCTTCTGAATGTGAATCGAGTCATAAGACTTTAGCTTCTGGTCTTATAATCTTGCTTATTAAGGCTACATTTGTAGCTCATCAAGATATTAAGGCGTTTTCATCCTGAAGGTAATCATTAACATCATGAGCATTGCCACCGTAAGGCAAACAGTTCCCATGCATTGAAGTATATCTTAGACTTGATTTTCCTTTTAGTTTCTGAATTGACTTCCTCCTTGGAAGCTTGAAAAGTCTTTTCGGGTGATCCAGCCTGTTAATAAGTACATTCATCTTGTGTCTGTAACTGGAAAGTCTGTCTTAATAATATATATATATATATATATATATATATATATATATATATATATATATATATATATATATATATATATATATATATATATATATATATATATATATATAAAGATAAACATAGAGATAGGTAGAGATATATAGATAACAAACCATATCAAAATATTCAGCAGCCAGTTACTTCATGGATCCAACTGTAGTAACCAGTGAACAGGAGGCACTATTGTCTGCATAGTGAGAGGCACTTTACCCATTACAGCCTCCGTCAGTATGTTTTTATTGCCTACCTGGCAACTGGTTGACTTCACTGGGGCTCTGTTCTCTCATTTTCTTTTTTTTTTTTTAACTCTCTCCCGGCCTGTCTGTTTGGAGTTGTCATGAACAATAACCTCTGCATTGCACGCCATTTATTATCATGTCCGAACACAGCTGAAAATTAGCAGGATGAACATAGAGTCGATAAAAAAAAGAGGGGGGGGGGGGAGGGGGGCTGGAAGTTGCGTATTTGATCTAGGGGGGTAGGGAAGGGTGGGCCTGGGCATTGGCTGTTGGGATACATCTGATTCTTTTACAGCGTCACTGGCAACGGCTGAAGTGAAGGCGGGTGTTCATATTACAAGGCCTATTACGAATTTGGACTTCCTGTAAATTTCTTATTGGAAAATTGTAAATGGTAAATCAATATCATATATATATATATATATATATATATATATATATATATATATATATATATATATATATATATATATATATATATATATATATATATATATATATATATATATATATATATATATATATATATATATATATATATACATATATATATATATATATATATATATATATATATATATATATATATATATATATATATATATATATATATATATATATATATATATATATATATATATATATATATTATTGTTATCATTATACATCTACATATACAAATATTATTATTGTTATTATTATCATCATATCAGTATAATCATCAATAACATTGTTATTATCATTGCTATTGTGCAACTGCAGGACCTCTTTCGTGGGACTCCTGCACCTTGGAGGCTGCACTCCATGCAGGAGCAGGAAAATGGTGGCCTAGTCTGGAGCGAGGTGATCATCGAGAGGACAGTGCTCTTTGACGTCTAGTGATGATGATACAGCCTAGCCAAAGTGACCGACCATTGGCAGTAGAATCACTTTCAGGTGGGATCCAGTATATCTAAGTAGATATACAGAACAAGTTATGTGTGTGTGTATATATATATATATATATATATATATATATATATATATATATATATATATATATATATATATATATATATATATATATATATATATATATATATATATATATATATATATATATATATATATATATATATATATATATATATATATATATATATATATATATATATACATATTTATATATATATGTATTAGAACTGATAGTTTACAGTACACCTTAAGCAATAACTAACCTTATCGTCATAGGATCATGGTCATTCTTCCATGCCTAATTAAGCTTTATCTTAAAAAAAAGAAGTTTTGTGGTTAGGTCTTCAAGAAAATTGACGACGTTTTCGAAAGCGTTGTCCCTGTTGGGTTTATTGAACACAATCCAACAATGGCCTTTACGTTTGCATCTTTACCACTTCTGTAGTACACTTCAATACGGTTCCACTCTCCTGCATGATGGATTGTGAAGATCAGCATTTATAGGAAGGAAGGAAGGAAAGTATTGTTGAACCTCTCTCAAGGCAGCGTCTCTTCTCAAAAAGCTAAAAGCTTTCTTCAAATGTAACTTGATGTTCTCTGTATATTATGAGCTTCATGTTCTTTTCTCCACTTATGAAACAAAACTTGAAATAGTCTTTGATCCATCCACCAGAGTTTGTCGTTCCTCATTCAAGACTCTAAACAATATCGTCATTCATATCACATGTTAATTAGTAACTTTTTGATGGAAAATATTTTTCCTCTTTCGATGATTTTCCTTAACAGTGTTCTCAGTCTTGACCTAATCATGTAACAAAATATTCACTAGTATTTCCATCATACAGCAAACAAATTCATATATATCAGCTGTTCTTCATATATCTTGTACTAATAACCACCTATCTGTAACTGGTCATTAGGTTCATCACTTGATAGACTTAATGATCTAGATTGACTCACTTATCATGATTCTATGAAACTGAAGACAATACATTTTTCGGAAGTCATATAATATGAGTGTTTACCATAGGGATGAATGGACAAAAGGGAGCAAGGAAAACTGAGGGAAAGAACTAGCCCTTTATTTCATTCAACCAGCTTCAGCGACGCCTTCCTCAGAGGAATTATCATCCTATAGTTTTCCTTGTTGTCTAATACCTATCATTGTATGACCTGCTTTAGATTGCAGGTCACTGGGAATACAATGTTCTATATGCTTTCTTGTCAGTTCATCTTCACTATCAGAGGAAAGCTATATTTCAATTGTAATACATATTAGGGCATCAAACATCTTGATCCCCAAAATATAGTGATTTTGTTTAGAGGCTAGCTTTACATCCAAACCACTTGATCTTCAAAACATAGCTATTTGTCTATTGGAAGGCCTATAGCAATGCTAATCTATACTGAAGTATATTAATCCCGTAAACATATCTACTTGTCTTAGAGAAGGCCCACACAAATAACATTTCAACATCTGAGTCTTCTTGATCTTCAGAACATAGGTATCTGTCTTGTAGATGGCTTAGAGCACTACTATTTCTACATCTAGGCCGCTTCTGGCAGCCGCGCGCCTCTACAGCGAAAACGCCAGCACCTATCGGGAAGTCATGATACGAGAGCAGCGGAAATCGAGCATGCAGATTTTCTGCCGACGCGCAGTTTTACACGCCATTCTTCGGTGTTCTCAGTGCCATTAGTGTCCCAGAATATATCAGGGTTATACATATGACTTCTTAAAGTCACTAGAAAGTAAAAGACGTATTCTTGAAGCAATTCCTAACACCAGTGAAGGTGACATAACGCTTGCTTTTTCTCTGATCGATTCACAAGAAGTTCATATCTTAAAGGCTTAGACTTTATATATTAATCATATTGTTATCTTTTATATAATGATATATGGCCAGATAATACTTCTTTAGTTTTAGTTATACTCCTGATGAAGGTGCTATGCAAATAGATCACAATTAATCTAAAAGCTGATTTTTCATTATATATAAAGACTTCGTGGGAGAAGGGGAAAATGAATAGTTTCAAACTAGTTAATGAGTTAAGGGCAAGAATATTCTAACAACAATAAAGCAAGATATATTTCATATATTATTCACTTTTCATTGTAAACCAATGAAGGAATTCGGATCATCTTCTGATGAAAGACACTAAACGCTTTAAGTATGAGCTTTTAGATAATGAGATATACACAGAGGAATAATTGTTGCCTAAGATAACTTGCTATAAGATCAAGGATGGTACTAGGACTTAACAAGAACTATATATATATATATATATATATATATATATATATATATATATATATATATATTATATATATATATATATATATATATATATATAATCCCCTATCCCTGGGGATAGGGGATTAAGAATACTTCCCACGTATTCCCTGCGTGTCGTAGAAGGCGACTAAAAGGGGAGGGAGCGGGGGGCTGGAAATCCTCCCCTCTCGTTTTTTTTTTTTTTTTTTTTTTTTTTTTTTTTTTCCAAAAGAAGGAACAGAGAATTGGGCCAGGTGAGGGTATTCCCTCAAAGGCCCAGTCCTCTGTTCTTAATGCTACCTCGCTAACGCGGGAAATGGCGAATAGTATAAAAGAAAAGAAAATATATATATATATATATATATATATATATATATATATATATATATATATATATATATATATATATATATATATATATATATATATATATATATATATATATATATATATATATATATATATAGATGAAGAAGGATGTTTATATTATCACACTCACATCCTCTTCCTTTTACCTTTTACAGTCCTTCCTCCCTAAAGCTTAAAATTCATTTCCATATGTCTCAGAAAAATCTTACTGGAAATATGAGACATATCTCAGTCAATATATCTATGGGACTTTATAAGATGACTTAAGACTATACTCCTTCCCATGAAATACATTTATGTTGTACATATGTGTTCTAGTTATATAGTAGCTACTTATGTAAGTAAGATGTGGATAATCTAGATTTCAATCATGTGATTTGTTCTGGCATCAAAGCATTATACCTTTTGTATCTCTGGATATGAAATACAGACAACAAAATTGGTAAATATATCAATTTTTTTTTCTCAAGATTGATCTCTTAGCTGTACTCTTGCATGTTATTGTTTTTTGAAATGGCAGTTGTATGTTATTGGTTTATTTGACATCATACTAGAAACATCATTAGATATTCTTAGTAATTTTTATCATCTTATGATTGGATAATTACTGTATCATTCTTTGACTACATGACATCTAATCACTGATTCTGTGAGATCAATGTAAATATCTATCCCACCTGTAATCACTTGTAAAATATTCTAGAGCACAAAATATACAGGCGTCTTATTGAAAAGGATAGATCATACATATTGTTTCTCATTATTTCCTTACATACAAAAAACACTTTCATGGTGAATAACACTGATGAAATTGCAAACAAACAATTTTGTTTACAGTAATGCTGCATGACTTATTTTGTTTATTCCATTTGACAAATACAAATAATGTAATATTGCTTGTCTCACTTGTAGTGTATCGGTTATATTTCATTGTTTACAACATGATAATGCAATAGCCTAAAGATAATGATATTTACTTATCATGGCTATAACTGCCTAGATGGATCATGTTTTATCTATTCAGTGTGAATGATCATTTATCAAATTCATTTCTTATAACATAAATATCTTTGAAATAAGTAACATGAGTTCAGATACGTTTGACCTTATGACATTTGTTTTTTCGTATCAAAGCAGCTTATAAGGCGAGACTTGTAGACAAAGATGCTGAGAGATGGAGACAGTGAGAGCGTGTATAGTCTTAGAATTATCTTGAGTACCTGAAGGTGTTCAAGATTTGTTGAATGGTTTCTGTAACTCGAGGCTGATGGCTTTAATGAGCCTGGCAGTCATCAGGCCCTAAGCTGAATATCCAAACAGGCAGTCAACCAACCACAGATCATGTGATACCTGTCGCATCTGTTATGTTTTGTTCATGAGTTCACGCTACTCATAATTGATAGAATGAACAGCTGTCGGATGATTTCATAATACCTTTTGCTTACCTAGAAATATCTGAATCAAAAATCTAAATAGCTTCATTACCCATAGAGACTGTCTCATGATTATCAAAAAATAATAGAACCTCTTTATATAGTAGTCTTAAATATCCTACTTGGGCATACAGTACACAGTACCTATCTTAACATAATAAAGACCTTGGAGGTAAAATTTCTTTATGTATATGAGAAGATTTCCAACTGAAATTTCACAAATCAATTATGGATTATCAGGTTCAGCATGATGACATGTCTGATGTATCAGACAGCATTACCCCAAATGGCCCCATTGGTAAACAGACAAATTACAAAAGAGAGAAAATCAGTGAAAAAAAAAAAACTGTGTTCACTGAGTTGTGAATCTGCAAGTGATATAATGATTTTCTTTGAAAGTTAATATTTCGTAAATAATCTAGTATGAGGCAAACAACAATGTCCTTAATAACATTAGGGTTTATGTTAATTAATGTTGCTAAGCTTAATATAGTACACGGTTAGATGGTTAATGGTTAAATTCCGGTAACTTTTAATTCTATTTTGCAATATTATTATACTCACATATATATATATATATATATATATATATATATATATATATATATATATATATATATATATATATATATATATATATATATATATATATATATATATATATATATATATATATATATATATATATATATATATATATATATATATATATATTCTAACGTCACAAAGGGTTAATGACTGTCTGCAGATTCATCATGTCCATGAAAATGATTATGAGGATAATGAGAATAGATCGATCGATAGACATACAGGCAGACAGACAGACAGACCGACAGACGGATCGATAGATAAACAGATAGATGGATAGGTAATGAGATGGTCAAGGAGAACCTACGAGACTCATGATCCATATCTTGACTCATTCTTCTAGTACACCCATGCTGACCCATCGTCATTACACATGCGGCACGAGACGCATGCGGACACCAGATTAAAGTCTGGTAATCCTCACTTTTACAGGGAATCAACACAAACACCACTGCGTCCACGACTCGACATATTCATTCATAAAAATGCCCGTGAATGGAAATCTTACAAATTCATTTTTTTCCCATTAAAGTAGATCATTCCGTCATAAAATTCCCCCCTCCCCTCCCTCTCCTCTCTCTCTCTCTCTCTCTCCTCTCTCTCTCTCTCTCTCTCTCTCTCTCTCTCTCTCTCTCTCTCTCTCTCTCTCTCTCTCTCTCTCTCTCTCTCTCTCTCTCTCTCTCTCTCTCTCTCTCTCTCTCTCTCTCTCTCTCTCTCTCTCTCTCTCTCTCTCTCTCTCTCTCTCTCTCTCTCTCTCACGAAATTCCTCTGATTTTCTGAGTCATTTGAAAGTCTCTCAAGGAGGTATGTGTGAGAGGAGGGAATGTAAGAGAGCTACAGGTCATTCCAGGTTGTCTAGGCTATCACCACGAACACACGCACACACACACACACACACACACACACACACACACACACACACACACACACACACACACACACACACATTCCCAGCCAACTCAATATTTATATAGGTCAGTGTATCTATAAACCTTTGTTGCACATCATCGCTCTCACCCCACCCCCAACACTCCCCCAACCACCTCTCTCTCTCTCTCTCTCTCTCTCTCTCTCTCTCTCTCTCTCTCTCTCTCTCTCTCTCTCTCTCCCCCTCCCCCTGTCCCCTGTACTCCCAGCCTTCCCCCACTACCACCCCCAACCTTCCCCCCCACCCCACGCACCGTAAAAAAATTATGAATGAATAAATAAATATCTAGTGTCATTTTATACTTTGCGTATGATTTTACACCTATTGAATACGAGTTGTTTTACCGCCACCACTTCCTGAGTCTAACTACTTTAGCTAATTAGTTTAAGTCGTGTGCTATGCATACCTTAGGGGAGACTCCTTCTTCCATCCTCTTCATTAAGATAAATAATTTCCTTATATACTTTCTATTCGAATGAGATTTGATTCAAATATTTCAAACTTAATTAATCACAACTTCTGCTACTGATGTTAGAGTGCATAATGCTGGGAGAGTAAATTAAACGTAATTCATTGATTTTATTAATTCAATTACACACTTTTTTCTGAAATTAGGAACTGTTCAGGATATTCAAGATTATCACCTTTAAATAAAAAAAAACCCCAAACAGATGGAATATAATTAGGTTTTATATATCAATGACTTTAGACTAATAGTAGTTGTACTTTCATGTGTTTTCATACATATATATATATATATATATATATATATATATATATATATATATATATATATATATATATATATATATATATATATATATATATATATATATATATATATATATATATATATATATATATATATGATGGTAATAGTACTAATGATAATGATTATAGTAATGTTAATAAAATGATAATTATGATAATAACAATAATGATAATAACAACAACAACAACAACAACAACAACAACAATAATAATAATAATAATAATAATAATAATAATAATAATAATAATAATAATAATAATAATAATAATAATATTTATAATAATAATGATGATAATTGATAGGTTCATCGAATTAACAGGATCAAAAGACTGCAAAGCACGATAACTACTTAAAACTGGATTCAGTTTCATCTGTAATTTTGTCTAAACCTGACTTCAAGAAAGAAGTGTGGTAGGAAAAGAAAATGGAAAGAAATAACAGAACTTGAGCAAATTAAAAGTGAAAAGTATTATTCGTAAGTTGATTGCTTACTTTTATCATCCTGATGTGAGTAATTTGATGTTAAATATGTATTCATTTTTGTAGTTCAATTTGCACATAGATATGTATGTAGAATAAAAGTTACTTCCAAAAAAACTAAATAAAACACCTAATGAAAAACATACATACACACAGTCTCATATATGATGAGAGATAAGTACCCCTAGCCATGAAACAGTGGAATTGTGGAACAATGATTTTAAGGAGCAGTGGATTCATGGAACAAAGGACCCATGGAACAATACCTTTTTAGGAACGGAGGTCCCATGGAACCTTAGACTCATGGAATATTAAACATGAGGAACAATGAATCCATGGAACGGTGAACCCATGGAATAGACGACTTGTGGTATAGTCGATTCACGGGATCTATTCACAATAACGAGTCTGCCGAAGGTTTACCGACCTGACTAGATGAGCT